>NC_141004.1:86123365-86369131 GCF_052327205.1 Somniosus microcephalus
AAAAAGGGAAAGAGAAAAAGGAAAGAGAAAGAAGAAGAAGGAAAAGAAAAAGGAAAAGAGGAAAGAGAGAAAAAGGAAAAAGAGAGAAAAGGAAAAGAGGAAAGAAGGAATAGAGAAGAAGAGAAATAGGAAAAGAGAAGAAGGATAAAGAGAAGGAAAAAGGAAAAGAGAAAGGAAAGAGAAAAAGAATAAGAGAAAATAGAAAAAAAGGAAAAAGGAAGAGAGAAAAAGAAAAGAGAGAAAAGGAAAGAGGAATAGAGAAAAAGGAAAAGAGAAGTAAAGGAAGAATAGGAAAAGGGAAATGAGAAAAGGAAAAAGAGAAAAAGGAAATAGAAAGAGGAAAAGAGAAAAGGAAAAGAAAGAGAAAGAGTGAAATAAAAGAGAAAGGAAAGAGAGGAAAAGAAAAGAGGAAAAGTAGAAAAAGGAAAAGAGAGAAAAGGTAAAAAGAAGAAAAGGAAAGAGAAAAGATAAAAGGAAAGGATAAGAATAGAGAAAAGAGGAAGGAGAAAGAGGAAAATTGAAAAAAGTAGAAAGGAGAAAATGGAAAGGAAAATAGGAAAATTGAAAGAGGAAATGTAAAGAGAAATGAAAGAGGAAAAAGAAAAAAGTAAAATAGAAAAGGAAAAAGAAAAATTAATATAGAAAATGAAAGAGAATAAAGGAAAAGATTAAAGTGAATAGTATTAAAAGAAAATAGAAATTAGAAGAAGGAAAGATAAGAAAGTTAAAAGAGTGAAAATTAGTAAAAGTAGATAAGAACAGGAAAAGTAAATATTCAAGATAAATTAATAGTGAATTACAGTAATAGTAAAGTAGAAAAGATGAAAGTATAATAGAAAGTAAATTGAAAAGATCAAAATGACAGATAGAAGAATTGAAAAGAGAAAAGTTACAATATAAAGTACAGTAAAGACAATCTAAAGATCAGAATGTACTACAGAAAAGTTAAAAATGAAAATTATACAGATAACACTAGAATGACACAATATAGCAATATAAAAAGGTTACAATATATTTAAGCAAACTCACACTATAAACTTCACTAATCAAATATAAAATTAAACGATACAAATCTATATCAACCCTTTCCCAGTCTCAACAATTTCCCCTATCACCTTCCACTACCCCTTCACACTCCTCCATTTCTCCAATTCCTCCATCTTCAAACCTTCCCTCTACACATTCCCCTATCCTTACCACTTCACCTACTTCTCATCTTCACCTCTCCTCCGTCACCATTCCTCTACCCAACTACTCCTCCCCTTCCCCTCCCCTCCTCTCCCCCTTCCCCTCTCCCCGTCCACTCTCCCACTTCCCCTTCCCCTTCCCAGTCCCCCTTCCCCTCACCTTCCCTTCCCTTCTCACCTTCCCCTTCGACCCACTGCTCCCTTCCCTCTCTAACCCAATCCCCTCTCCCCTTCCCCTCACTCCCCTTCCCCTCTCCCCTTCACCCCTTCCCTTCCCCTTTCCCCTCTCCCCTTCCCCTCTCCCCCTTCCCCCCTCCACCTCTCCCCCCTTCCTCATCTCCCCCTTCCCTCTCCCCCCTTCCCCTCCTCCTCTCCCCTCTCCTCCTCTCCCCCCTTCCCCACCTCCTCTCCTCCTCTCCCCTTCCCCTCTCCCCTTCCCCTCTCCCCCATCCCCCCTTCCCCCCTCCCCTCTCCCCCTTCCCCTCTCCCCCCTTCCCCATCCCCCCCCCTCTCCACCTTCCCCTTCTCCCCTCTACCCCTTCCCCCTCTCCCCTTCCCTCTCTCCCCTCTCCCCCTTCCCCTCTCCCCCTTCCCTCACTCCCCTCTCCCCCTTCCCCTCTCCTCTTTCCCTCTCCCCTCTCCCCTTCCCTCACTCCCCTCTCCCCCTTCCCTCTCCCTTCCCCTCTCCCCTTCCCCTCTCCCCCATCTCCGCTTCCCCTCTCCCTCCCCTCCCCCTCCCCCATTCCCCCCTCTCCCTCTCCCCTTCCCTCTCTCCCCTTCTCCCCTCCCCCTTCTACCCATCCCTCCACTTCTCCTCTCCCCTTCTCTCCCCCCTATCCCTGTCCCTCCCCTCCCCCCTCCCTCTCTCCCCTCCCTCTCCCTATTCCCTCCCCTCCCCCTCTCCCTCCCCCCATTCCCTCCCCCTCTCCCCATTCCCTCCCCCTCCCCCTCCCCCTCTCCCCATTCCCTCCCCCATTCCCTCCCCCTCCCCCCATTCACTCCCCCTCTCCCCATTCCCTCCCCCCCTCCCCCTCTCCCCATTCCCTCCCCCTCTCCCCTTTCCCTCCCATTCACAATATATATTAATGATCTGGACGAGGGAATTGGATGTAATATCTCCAAATTTGCAGATGACACAAAGCTGGGTGGGAGGGTAAGCTGTGAGGAGGATGTAATGAAACTCCAGTACTCGGAGAGGTTCAACAGAAAAGGTTTAATTGTTGAGGCTGCATGCTGAACACAAAATGGAGTCAGAGACTACACCAAGTCCGACTGCCTTTCATCAGTGCACAGCTTCGACTGCTCCTCCCCCGCTCTGGGCTTAACTATGTTGCAGATCGAGTTTCTTAAAGGTGTGATCCTTCTTAAAGGCATGATGCCTGATTTATAGTCTATGTACCGGAAAGCGGATTGTGTCCGTTCTGTGATCGGTACGCCACACAGCTCCCCCCAGAATCCGCTAGTAGGGAGTGTACGAACTGGCATGGCGGCTTGATGACACGGCCGGAACGGCTCTTGGCGGTTGGTGTCGGGAGCGGGGCGGTCAGACGCATCAGGCTCTTAGCCGGTCTGCCCCGCGGTGGGGGTTGGCCCACTTGAACGGCTTCATCAGGCTCTAGATGCACCAGCTTGAGCCGGTCGACCGGCACCTTGTCAGTTCTGCCGCCCACTTCGAGGAGGAAGTACTTGTTCCCCGTCTGGAGTATCTTGTAGGGTCCGTCGTATGGGGGCCGTAGAGGTCCTCGGTGGGCGTCATGGTGCACAAAACCAAATTTGGCCATGTGCAGGCTAGGTGGTACGCGGGTTGCTGGTTCGCCGTGCCGGCCGGTTGGTACCGGAGTGAACTGTTGTGCTCGGTTGGTGAAAGCGCGGCGTTGCTGGTCAGCCGACCAGGGGGTCGTGGCGGTGGGCAGGAACTCTCCAGGTACGTGCAGCGGCTGGCCGTACACGAGTTCCGCCACCGAGGCTTGCAGGTCTTCCTTGACCGCGGAGCGTAGGCCGAGTAGCACCCACGGGAGGTGGTCGATCCAAGCCTCATCCTCGAGGCTGGCGCGGAGGGACGCCTTCATGGACCTGTGGAATCGCTCACACAGTCCGTTGGCTTGGGGGTGGTAAGCCGTGGTGCGGTGAACGGCCACCCCGAGGTTTCGGGCGATGGCGGCCCACAGATCAGAGGTGAACTGCGGGCCTCTATCCGACGTCATGTTGGAGGGGACGCCGAACCGAGCAACCCAGGTACTGATGAACGCCCTCGCGATGTCGGCGGTGGTGGTGGACGTCAGTAGAATGGCCTCGGGCCAGCGGGTGGTACGGTCCACGATTGTCAGCAGGTGCGTGTGACCTTGTGATGGTGGCAGGGGGCCGACGAGGTCAATGTGGACGTGGTCGAACCTTCTTTCTGGCACGGTGAACTCCTCGAGTGGGGCTTTGACATGTTGGTGGATTTTTGCACGCTGGCAAGCTGTGCAGGATCTGGCCCAGACGCGCACATGTTTGCACAGGCCGCGCCAGACAAATCGGTTGGCCACCAGTCTAATGGACGCGCGGGTGCCGGGGTGTGAGAGGCCGTGAACAATGTCGAACACCCGTTTTCGCCAGGACGCCGGGACTACGGGGCGGGGTTGCGCCAAGGAGGTGTCGCATTTGACTGTGATGGCGGACGGGCCGCAGGCGACGTCGGTCAGTCACAGCCCTGGGAGGGTTGTGGGCGCAGAGAGCAGATCGGGGTCGGTGCGTTGCTCCGCTGCCAGTTGAGCATAGTCCCCTGCCAGGTGGGCACCGTGGACGGCGGGGCGGGATAGGCAGTCGGCCACCACGTTGTCTCGACCGGAGATGTGCCGGATGTCCGTGGTGAATTCGGACACCGCGGCGAGCTGGCGTTGTTGCCTGGCTGACCACGGGTCCGCAGATTTCGCCATCGCGAATGTCAGGGGTCTGTGGTCGACAAATGCGGTGAAGGGGCGGCCCTCCATAAGAAATCTAAAATGGCGGACAGCCAGGTACAGTGCGAGGAGCTCGCGGTCAAAGGCGCTGTATTTGGCCTCCGGGGGCGCAGTTGGCGGCTGAAAAAGGCCAGCGGTTGCCAGGCCCCGTCGACCCACTGTTCGTACACGGCGCCGACTGCGTGGTCGGAGGCTTCCGTGGTGAGGGCCACCCTGGCGTTGGGCTGTGGGTGAGCGAGCATGGTGGCATCGGCGAGCGCCTTTTTGGTCGAGTCGAAAGCGGTCAACATGTCCGCCGACCACTCGATCGCCATTCTGTCTTTCTTACCCCGGAGGGCTTCGTATAGGGGCCGCATGAGCGAGGCCGCTCCGGGAATGAAGCGGTTGTAAAAGTTGATCATCCCCAAGAACTCCTGGAGGACTTTGATGGTGGTAGGCCAGGGGAACTGCTGGACGGCTTGCACCTTGGCGGGCAGGGGAATGGCTCTGTCCTGCGTGATGTGGTGGCCGAGGAATTCGATCCTGCTGAGGCCGAATTGGCACTTGGCTGGGCTGATGATGAGCCCATGCTCACTGAGCTGCTGGAACAGGGTGCAGAGGTGCTCGATGTGTTCCTGCTTGGAGGAACTAGCTACCAGGATGTCATCCAGGTAGACAAAGAGGAACTTCAGGTCCCGGAGGACCGAGTCCATGAGCTGCTGGAAGGCCTGGGCCGCGTTTTTGAGGCTCGAATAGCCCAAAAGGGGTGATTATGGCCGTCTTGGGAACGTCCGTGGGGTAGACTGGCACCTGATGGTAACCGCACACCAGGTCGACTTTGGAGAAGACTGAGTGGCCGGCCAGTCTAGCCGAGAAGTCTTGAATGTGCGGTATGGGGTACCAATCCGGCGTGGTGGCGTTGCTTCGGCGCCGGTAGTCCCCGCAGGGGCGCCATCCCCCATCGGGTTTGGTGGCGATGTGGAGTGGGGAGGCCCAGGGGCAGTTGGAGCAGTGGATGATGCCAAGCTGTTCCATTGTGGCGAACTCGGCCTGCGCGATCTCCAGCTTGGCCGGGTCCAGCCTGCGGGCGTGGGCATACACCGGTGGGCCTGTGGTGGGGATGAAGTGTTCTACCCCATGCTTAGCAACCTTCGCGGAGAAGTTCGGGTTGGTGAGGGCTGGTAACTCAGCCAGGAGTGCTGAGTAGTCGTCCGTTGAGCGGGCGCGGCACTGCCACGCCATTGCGGCGGGTTGGGGGGGCCATGGCGCCCGGGACAGGTGACATGGTGTTCATGTCCACGAGGCGGTGCCGAGGCATGTCGACCAACAGGCCATGGGCGCACAGGAAATCCGCACCGAGGAGCGGGGAGAGCACCTTGGCGGTGATAAACTCCCAGTTTTAGCGGCGGCCTGCGAGGTCGATGGTGACGGTGCGGGTGCCGTACGTCCGGATGTCGGTGCTGTTGGCGGCAGCCAGCGCAGGGCCGCGGCCGCCTCGCTGGATCTCGAGGGCGGACGCTGAGATGATGCTGCGCTGCGCGCCCGTGTCGCATAGGAAACGGCGTCCGGAGGTGCTGTCCGTAACGTACAGCAGCGCGCCTGCTTGCCCCACGGCCATCGTGTAGGCCGGTGTGGGGGTGGTTGGAAACGTGCAGGGATGGCTGCAGCGGCGTGCCCGTGCGCCGAACCGGGTATGGAAGTAGCAGTAGCCCTGGGTCGGAGGGCTTGGGGGACGTGGGGGCCTGGGGGGCCTTGTGGCAGAGCTGTGTGGCCGCGCGATAGAGGGTGGAGTGCACGCCGACGCTGCGGAGGCCAGGTTGGGGGTGACGGCGTGGTTGGAGCTGGCGGACAGGAGCTTATCGGCTTCGTCGGCCAGGGCCTCGAGGTCCGTGAGGCTGGACGCCACGATCGCCGGGCGGATGCTGGGAGGTAGTTGGCGGATAAACAGCATGCGGAAGAGGGAGCCGGGCAGTTTCTCGTCGGTCAGAGCAAGCATGTATGAGAGCAAGTCTGACGGCGTGGAGTCACCGAGGCCCGGGAGGTCGAGGAGGTGGCAGTTGCGCACGAATTGGCAGGCTGTGAATTTTTTGATGAGCGCGGCCTTCAGATGTGCGTACTTGCCTTCCTTCGGAGAGTTTTGTAGTGTTGTCCAGACTTTCGTGATTGTGGAGCTGCCCAGGGAGGCGAGGAGGTAGTCGTACATCGTTGCGTCGGCGGTGATGCCGCGGAGTCGGAATTGCGATTCGGCTTGAAGGAACCAGGCGGTGGCCAGGTTCTCCCAGAACTCCGGCAGCTTAACAGAAACTGTGTTTGTGTCAGCCATGGTTACGCTTAGGAGTCGTCCTGAGCGTCGGGGTCACCAATGTAGGAGTCTACGTACTCCTAGTGAAAAATACTGAACTCGGAGAGGTTCAACAGAAAAGGTTTAATTGTTGAGGCTGCATGCTGAACACAAAATGGAGTGAGAGACTACACAAAGTACAACTCTCTTTCATCAGTGCACAGCTTCGACTGCTCCTCCCCCGCTCTGGGCTTAACTGTGTTGCAGATCGAGTTTCTTAAAGGTGTGATCCTTCTTAAAGGCATGATGCCTGATTTATAGTCTATGTACCGGAAAGCGGATTGTGTCCGTTCTGTGATCGGTATGCCACAAGGTTATCCACTTTGGTGGCAAAAACAGGAAAGCAGATTATTATTTGAATGGCAATAGATTAGGAGAAGGGGAAGTGCAAAGAGACCTGGGTGTTCTTGTGCACCAGTCGCTGAAGGTAAGCATGCAGGTGCAGCAGGCGGTTAAGAAGGCAAATGGTATGCTGGCCTTCGTAGCAAGAGGGTTCGAGTACAGGAATAAGGATGTCTTGCTACAGTTGTACAGGGCCTTGGTGAGACCACACCTTGAGAATTGTGTGCCGTTTTGGTCGCCTTACCTGAGGAAGGACGTTCTTGCCATGGAAGGAGTGCTGCGAAGATTCACCAGGCTGATACCTGGGATGGCAGGAATGACATATGAGGAGAGATTGTGTCGATTGGGATTATACTCACTGGAGTTTAGAAGATTGAGAGGGGATCTCATCGAAACCTATAAAATTCTGTCAGGCCTGGACAGACTAGATGCAGGAAAGATGTTTATGATGGCTGGGGAGTCCAGAACCAGGAGTCATAGTCTAAGGATAAGGGGTAAGCCATTTAGGACTGAAATGAGGAGGAATTTCTTCACCCAGAGGGTGGTGAACCTGTGGAATTCTGTGCCACAGAGGGCAGTGGAGGCCAGTTCATTAAATATATTCAAAAAAGAGTTGGATATATTTCTTAAGGCTAAAGGGATCAAGGGATATGGGGAGAAGGCAGGGACAGGGTACTGAATTTGGATGATCTGCCATGATCTCATTGAATGGCGGAGCAGGCTCGAAGGGCCGAATGGCGTACTCCTGCTCCTATCTTCTATGTTTCATTCCCTCCCCCTCTCCCCGCTCTCCCACTTCCCTCCGCCTCTCCCCCATTCCCTCCCCCTTCGCTCCCCCTCGCCCCCTCTCCCCATTCTCCCCCTCTCCCCATTCTCCCCTTTCCCTCCCCGTCCCCCCATTCCCTCCCCCTCTCCCCATTCCCTCCCCCTCTCCCCATTCCCTCCCCTTCTCCCCATTCCCTCCCCCTCGCCCCCTCGCCCCCCTCTCCCCATTCCCCCCCTCGCCCCCCATTCCCGCCCCCTCTCCCCATTCCCTCCCTTCCCCATTCCCTCCTCTCCCCCTCTCCCCATTCCCTCCCCCGCTCTCCCCATTCCCCCCCCTCGCCCCCTCTCTGCTCCTCCCCCTCTCCCCCCATTCCCTCCCCTCCCCTCCCCCCCTCTCCCCATTCCCTCCCTCCCTTCCCCATTCCCTCCCCTCCCCCTCTCCCCCTATTCCCTCCCCCTCGCCCCCTCTCCCCCTATTCCCTCCCCCTCGCCCCCTCTCCCCCTATTCCCTCCCCCTCGCCCCCTCTCCCCATTCCCTCCCCTCCCCCTCTCCCCATTCAGGAATACAAGAGTCCGTGTGCAACAGTTAATGTTTATTTAACAATCCACTGAACAAGATGAAACAGCAAACAACCGCCTCCAACGTTCGGCTTTTTTTCTTTATCAGCTCCTGCCTGAATTGAACATTTCCCTTTAAGACAATAAGTTTAATCTGATTATGAAGAACTTTATTTTCCTAAACTGGGATCAACAATGACAAAACCATGTCTGATAGATTGTACTAACAGTGCATGAAATCCAATTGTCACACTATCACTTCCTCATTACTTTTTCCAAAATTCAGAGGCGACAGATCCTGCGTTAATTCACTTCTGTTACTCCCACCACCTTTCCCCTTTTTCATTCCCAAATACACTTGTTTGTCAACATTTCCTTGTCGTGTCAGCCAGATGCAAGAGTTTGTTGATCGGAACTTCCAGAAGATGACAGCAGCAGACACTGGAAAAAGGGGACGGAATTATGATGTTGGTTGAATTGAAAAATGGTTCATCTGTCAGGATATTCTTGTAAGCGAAAGTAGATTAAGGGCATGTCATCATAAACTTATGTGGGTCAGCAATGTGATTCAGCCTTGAAAAGTACCTGATTCGGATCTGGAATGGACCTGATTCGGATCTGGAATGGACCGGATTCTGATCTGGAATGGACCCGATTCATAAGAACATAAAAAGTAGGAGCAGGAGTAGGCCATACGGCCCCTCGGGCCTGCTCCACCATTCAATAGGATCATGGCTGATCCGAACCTAGACTCACGTCCACTTCCCTGCCCTCTCCCCGTAACCCCTAATTCCCTTATCAGCTAGGAAACTGTCTATCTCCGTTTTAAATTTATTTAATGTCGCAGCTTCCACAGCTCTCTGGGGTAGCAAATTCCCTAGATTTACTACCCTCTGAGTGAAGAAGTTTCTCCTCATCTCAGTTTTGAAAGGGCAGCCCCTTATTCTAAGATTATGCCTCCTAGTTCTAGTCTCACCCATCAGTGGAAACATCCTCACTGCATCCACCCGATCAAGCCCCCTCACAATCTTATATGTTTCGATAAGATCACCTCTCATTCTTCTGAATTCCAATGAGTAGAGGCCCAACCTACTCAACCTTTCCTCATAAGTCAAACCCCTCATCTCCGGAATCAACCAAGTGGACCTTCTCTGAACTGCTTCGAGAGCAAGTATATCTTTTCTTAAATATGGAAACCAAAACTGTACGCAGTATTCCAGGTGTGGCCTCACCAGTACCCTGTATAACTGAAGCAAGACTTCCCTGCTTTTATACTCCATCCCCCTTGCAATAAAAGCCAAGATTCCATTGGCCTTCCTGATCACCTGCTGTACCTGCATACTAACCTTCTGTGTTTCATGCACCAGGACCCCCAGATCCCTTTGTACTGTAGCACCTTGCAGTTTCTTTCCATTTAGATAATAACTTGCTCTTTGGTTTTTTCTGCCAAAGTGCATAACCTCACACTTTCCAACATTATATTCCATCTGCCAAATTTCTGCCCACTCACTTAGCCTGTCTATGTCCCCTTGCAGGTTTTTTTATGTCCTCCTCACTCACTGCTTTCCCTCCCATCTTTGTATCGTCGGCAAACTTGGATACGTTGCACTCGGTCCCTTCCTCCAAATCGTTAATATAGATTGTAAAGAGTTGGGGTCCCAGCACTGACCCCTGCGGAACACCACTCGTCGCTGATTGCCAACCCGAGAATGAACCATTTATTCCAACTCTCTGTTTTCTGTTAGATAGCCAATCTTCCACCCATGCCAGAAAATTACCTCCAATCCCGTGATTTTTTATCTTGTGCAGTAATCTTTTGTGTGGCACCTCGTCAAATGCCTTTTGGAAGTCCAAATACACAACATACACTGGTTCCCCTTTATCCACCCTGTTTGTTACGTCCTCAATTCAGATCTGGAATGGACCCGATTCAGATCTGGAATGTACCTGATTCTGATCTGGAATGGAACCAATTCAGATCTGGAATGGACCTGATTCTGATCTGGAATGGACCTGATTCTACATACATAGATACATAGAAGATAGGAGCAGGAGTAGGCCATTCGGCCCTTCGTGCCTGCTCCGCCATTTAATGAGATCATGGCTGATCCTTTAATTCAGTATCCCGTCCCCGCCTTCTCTCCGTAACCCTTAACCCCTTTTGCCCGTAGAAATATATCTAATTCCCTCTTAAATATATTTAATGAGCTGGCGTACACTGCCCTCTGTGGCAATGAGTTCCACAGGTTCACCACTCTCTGAGTGAAGAAATTCCCCCTCATCTCTGTCCTAAATGGTTTAGCCCTTATCCTTAAATTATGTCCTCTAGTTCTGTTTTCACCCACCAAGGGAAACATTCCTTCTGCATCCAGTCTGTCTAGACCTGTCAGAATTTTATACACTTCTATGAGGTCCCCTCTCAATCTTCTAAACTCCAGTGTGTACATCCCTAAACTACATAGTCTCTCCTCATAGGTCATTCCCGCCATTCCTGGTATCAGCCTGGTGAATCGCCGCTGCACCCCCTCCATGGCAAGAACATCCTTCCTCAGATGAGGCGACCAAAACTGTACACAGTACTCGAGGTGTGGTCTCACCAGTGCCCTGTACAGCTGCAGCAAGGTATCCCTGTTCCTGTATTCTAACCCTTTTGCTATGAAGGCCAGCATACCGTTTGCCTTCTTGACCGCCTGTTGCACCTGCATGCTCGCCTTCAGTGACTGGTGTACAAGAACACCCAGGTCTCTCTGTACTTCCCCCTCTCCCAATCTATTGCCATTTAAATAATAATTTGCCCTCCCGTTCCTGCACCCAAGGTGGATAACTTCGCACTTGTCCACATTATAGTGCATCTGCCATTTATCCGCCCAATCGCCCAGTCTGTCCAAATCGCTCTGGAGCTTCCTGGTCTCTTCCTCTGAGCCCACCCCACCTCCTAGTTTAGTGTCGTCTGCAAATTTGGAAATGCTGCATCCGACTCCCTGATCCAGGTCATTAATGTAAATTGTGAACAGCTGGGGGCCCAGGACAGATCCCTGTGGTACCCCACTTGTTACTGCCTGCCATTCAGAAAATGAGCCGTTTATTCCAACTCTCTGTTTTCTATCTGACAGCCAGTTCCCTATCCACGCCAAAACTTTCCCCTTTATCCCATGAGCCTCAATTTTCCATGCTAATCTTTTATGTGGGACCTTATCGAAGGCCTTTTGGAAGTCCAGGTACACCACATCTACTGGCTCTCCCCCATCTATTCTACCAGTTACTCCCTCAAAAAATTCCAATAGATTAGTCAAGCACGATTTACCCTTTGTAAATCCATGTTGACTCTGTCCTATCCTGTCCCCATTTGCTAAGTGCTCCGCTATTTCATCCTTAATGATGGACTCCAGCATTTTGCCCACAACTGATGTAAGGCTTACAGGTCTGTAATTACCTGCTTTTTCCCTACCCCCCTTTTTGAATAGTGGGGTAACGTTAGCTACCCTCCAATCCATCGGCACTGTTCCCGAGTCTAATGAATTCTGAAAAATCATCCTTAGTGCATCCGCTATCTCTAGGGCCACCTCCTTCAGTACCCTAGGATGCATGTTATCAGGCCCTGGGGATTTGTCCACCTTCAATCCCTTTAGCTTCCTTAACACCATATCCTTAGAGATATTGATTTGCGTCAGTTCCTCCTTTGCCAATGTCCCTATTTTTCCCGATATCCCAGGGAGGTTTTTTGTGTCTTCCTTCGTAAAGACTGACCCAAAGTATGCATTTAGTTGATCTGCCATTTCCTTATTTCCCATTATATATTCCCCCGTATCTGACTGCAATGGACCTGATTCTGATCTGGAATGGACCGGATTCTGATCTGGAATGGACCGGATTCTGATCTGTGCACTTGTGCTGAGAACGGGACAGTGGGATTAGTTTTAGATTGTTCTAACCAAGAGCAGGCCCAGGCACAATGGGCTGAATGGCCTCATTAGCTGCTGTAAGTTTGCAAAATGTTTGCAATTCAGAGCTCATCATAATGAAACTATCTTGGGACATGAGAGTTCGGAACAGTGAACATGAGAATGGGATCAGAATGTTTGAACGTGTGTCAATGCTGAATGGAAACCAGTGAATAGTTTCAAAAAATACAACATTCAACAGAATTCACAACTTACAAACACCTGAATTGCGCAAACGATGCCCCTCATTGTCTCAAGCTGATATGATATTGAGAGTATGCACATATCTGTTAATTACTTCATCATTTATATAAAGGTTGGGTAAGCACAACCTGCCCTTTAAAAGTCTGAACTGACTGGTTCTGATTCATTTCTGCTTTCCCAAGTACTCAGCGTTGCCCTGTTGTAATCTGCCAGTTTTGCCATGGAACTGTTAGATCCGTGTATCTTGTTGTTGTGTCCTTCAATAATCAGACAAAAGACTGCAGGGAACGATCAACAGGTGTTTACTGAATGAGGGTTACTCTAGAACTAACTATACAGATCACTACTCAGGGTTTATATACAGGTGTGGTCACTGCCGGTACTACAGTATACAGGAGCTGTAAAAAGTAGTTCTCCCCTTAAAGTTACATACATTACAATTCCTCCCCTTTTAGATTAACAGTACCATAACACTCATTTAACAATTAAATATCAACTAATTACAATTAACACTTTTAACATGCAACATTAGCTGAAAATAGTCTATTTATAAATTCAGTCTTTGGGGAGGCTTCCTGATCCTTTCTGGATAGCGCCTTTCCCGAGTGTCTTGCTCTTGGTGCGGAGGCGATTCTAGCACACTGTCGTCAGTTGATTCATCAGCTTCCAATGCTATTGTTTCTGAGGTAGATGCGACCTGTACGTCGGGTTCCTCACCAGGTACGTATCGCCGAGACATGGGGTTGACTCGTTCCTGTGACTCTAGGATCTGGTCAGCATGGCGTCTCACAATGTTCTCCCCAACATCCACTGTGTACATTCGTGGCCCCTGCCATGTGCATATCGTTCCTGGTTGCCATTTCTCTGTTCGGTAGTCGCGGGCCAAGACTGGTTGCCCTACATTGAAGCTCCTTGTCGGCTTCTCATTGATGTGCTGGAATTGCTTATTCTCAACATCTCTTCGTACATTTGGTCTGAGCAAATCCAGATGAGATCTCAACCTTCGGTTAAAGAACATCATGGCTGGGGCCTGGTTGGTGACTGCATGTGTCGCATTCCAGTAGGTGAACAGGAAATTGTCCACCTTGTGCTGCAGCGGAATGTTGTCATTGTACATAGCCTTTATTGCCTTCTGAAAGGTTTGTACGAACCTCTCAGCCAATCCATTTGTGGCTGGATGATACGGGGCGGATGTGTAACGCCTTACCCCATTCCTTTTCATAAATCTTCGAAACTCTTCGGACACAAACTGTGGTCCGTTATCAGAGCAAATCTGCTCTGGCAAGCCGTTCCTGGCAAAAATGGTCCGTAGGACTGCAATAGTTTTCTCCGTGGTGGTGGAGGACATTTTGATCACCTCAGGCCATTTCGAGTGCGCATCCACGGCTATTAAAAACATTGAGTCCATGAATGAACCAGCAAAATCAATATGCACCCGTTGCCATGGAGATGAGGGCCACTCCCATGGGTGTAGAGGGGCATGTGGTGGTGCATTTTGGACCTTCTGGCATCCTGAGCAGCTCTTTGTTAGGTCCTCGATTTGCTGATCGATCCCCGGCCACCACACATAAGCCCTAGCAAGGCTTTTCATTTTCACCCCTCCCAGATGACCTTCGTGAAGCTCATTGAGCACTCTCTCCCTTAACTTGGGTGGAATTACCACTCGGGATCCACACATCAAGATTCACTGGCATACTGACAGCTGTTCTCTTCTGGATGAGAATGCTGGCAACAGTGAGTCGCCATGTGCTGGCCATCCCTTCACCGTCAAATCATATACCCGAGAGAGTGTCGGGTCATTTCGGGTCTCCTTCTCTATACCAGTGTTAGTTACTGGCAAGCATTTAATTATAGTCGAATGAAATATTTCGACTGGATCCACTGCTGGTGCTTCCTCTGCAGTAGGCAGTGGCAGGCGTGATAGCCCATCAGCGTTTCCATGCTGTTTCGTGCCCTTATACTCGATTTCATATTGGTGCGCCCCTAGAAAAAGGGACCATCTTTGTAGCCGTTGCGCAGTCATCACCGGAACGCCCTTCTTTGGATTAAAGATGGAGACAAGTGGTTGGTGGTCAGTCAGCAAGGTGAACTTCTGCCCGTGCAGATAGTGATTGAACTTTTTCACTCCCCACACTAGGCTGAGGGCCTCCCTGTCAATCTGAGCGTAGTTACGCTCGGCTGAGGTTAGTGACCGAGACGCAAAGGCTACTGGCCTCTCCGAGCCGTCCGGGAATTTGTGCGACAGCACCCGTCCAATGCCATAGGGTGATGCATCACACGCCAACCAAATTGGTAGTGCTGGGTTGAAATGAGCCAACACCTCTTTTGATGTGATCAATGCTTTGCTCTTCTGGAAAGCTCGTTTACATTCGTCACTCCACTTCCATGGTACCCCCGTTTGCAGTAGGGTGTTCAGTGGGTGTAGTACGGTAGACAAATTCGGCAAGAACTTATGGTAGTAGTTCACCAGCCCGAGGAACGACCTCAGCTGTGACACATTTTCCGGTGCTGGAGCCTTGACTACTGCCTCAATCTTTTCAGGGGACTTATGTAACCCCTCTTTATCAATAACGTGGCCACAATACGAGATCTGCTTCTGGAAAAACTCACATTTGTGGCGATTAGCTCGGAGCCCATATTCCTTCAATCTAGTGAGCACCTGCTCCAGGTTGGTGAGGTGATCACTGTCATTTTCGCCCGTGACCAGGATGTCATCCAAATAACACTGGGTCCCTGGGATCCCTTGCAGGACTTGTTCCATTGCCCTTTGCCAAATAGCCGGAGCTGATGCTACCCCGAACACCAGCCGGTTGTATTGGTAGAGACCTTTATGAGTGTTGATCGTGAGGTACTGTTTTGAGGCTTCTTCTACCTCCATTTGCAGGTACACCTGGGCCAAAACAATCTTAGTGAGGCGTTTCCCTCCAGATAGCGAGGCGAAAATATCTTCAATCCGCGGAAGCGGATATTGTACAGTGTGAAGGACTGGGTTCACTGTCACCTTAAAGTCCCCACAGATGCGAACCTTCTTTGGTTCCCCAGGCGTATTACTCAACGACCTCTTCATTACAGGAACGATGGGTGTAGCCCACTTGCTCCAGTCCACTTTGGACAGTACTCCTGAACGTTCCAACCCTTCCAGCTCTGCTTCGACGGATCGCATAAGGTACCGGTCTGGCCTTAAAAAACTTTGGGCTTGCATTTTCCTCTATTTTGACCATTGCTGTTATGCCTTTTAGTGTTCCGGGTTGCTGCTGGAACACTCCTTGTGCGTCAATTAGCATTTTTGACAGTCGTCCAGGTGTGATGTCATCATCCTTTTTGGCATCTACAGTCTGTGCTTGTATGGAATGCCAATCTAGCTGTATCTTCCGGATCCATTCACGTCCTAGTAGTGGTGGTCCTCCATCTGGCAATACATATAGGTCCATTTTTGGTGTTTCCTTGCCGTTATATATAACATTCACCCTTATTTTTCCTTTGGGGTAGACTTTTTGCCCCGTGTACGTCTTCAAGACAATCTTTGTATCTCTCAAGGGTATATGTGAGAATAGCCGCTTGTAGTCCCTTCGGTTTATTACTGTTAGGGCTGATCCTGTGTCCAATTCCATTTTCACTTGGACTCCTGCGATCTTGAGCGTGACCCAGATAGTTTGGTGATCCTCCGTTTTGATCACATTATGTGGTTTCAGACAACCCAGCTCCTTGCTTCCAGAGTCTGTATCGCTTTTCTGTTCCTCTGAACTACTCTCCGTCACCTTATGTACCTTCTTGTACTTCTCCTGTGGAGATTTCTTGCCGCTGGTTTTCTTTCCCGACCTGCAGACTCTTGCTATGTGTCCTACTTTTCCACACTGTCTGCACACTTTGTCCTTGAACCAGCAATCATTATGGTCGTGTGTTGTTCTGCCGCAGCGATAGCACTTCACTGTTCCATATGACATTTCATTTGTGCCATATTCTTGCGGTCTCCGTTGTATCTCTGCCACGGCCCGTGCTGCTGCTTCATGTGATACTGCAATGCTGAAAGCCTTGTCCAGCGTAAGATCCTTTTCTGATTGAAGCCATTTCTGGGTTCCTTCACTTTGAAGCCCACACACAAACTTGTCCCTTAAAGTATCTGCTAGTCCCGTTCCAAACTGGCAGTGTTTCGATAGCTTGTGCAGTTCCATTAAATACTCAGCATTACTTTCATCTTTATGCTGGTTCCTTTTGTGAAACTTAAATCTTTCTGCTATCAGCAGTGGTGTGGGGTTTAAGTGGTCCTGTAGGATTGACACTATGTTTTCAAAATCCTTTTCTACTGGCTTCTCTGGGGTTACTAGGTTTCGCAGTAAGCCATACATTTTTGCACCCATTGAATTCAACAATACCAGAGCTTTCTTGTCATCTGGCACTTCATTCGCCTTGCAGTATACTTCTATGAGTTCGACATATGTCATCCAATCTTCCACTTCATTGTCGAACGCTGTGATACTGCCACTCTTCGGCATTTTTGGGTGTGGTTAGACTGGCTTAAAATGGCTTCTTCCGCGCTTTCCTTTCTTCCCCGCTGTGGCTTAAAATGGCGTCTCCCGCGCTTTCCTTTCTTCCCCGCTGCGGCTTAAAATGGCGTCTCCTGCGCTGCTGCCAACGCCACTCTCGGCGGTTCTCGTGGCAAATGGCGACACCCTGTGGGTTTCGTGCGCTGCTCCTGCGCTGCTGCCAATGCCGCTCTCTGCGGTCCTCGTGGCAATGGCAGCGCCTCGCGTTTTTCTGCGCGCCTCTCTCCCCCGTTGACGCTGCTCGGCCCTTGAACACCGGCTGCGCTCTGCGGGTTTTCCTGCGCCCCTCTCTCCCCGTTGACGCTGCTCGGCCCTTGAACACCGGCTGCGCTCTGCTCTCTCTCGCCTCTCCCCCCCCGTTGATGCCGCTTGGTCCTGAACACCGGCTGCGCCCTGTGCGCTCTGCCCTCTCTCTCTCTCCCCCATCGACGCTGCTCGGCCTTTTTCTGTGCCTCTCGGTCGGGCTCTAGCCCGTCGCTGTCCGGGAAGGGTCTGCGCAGTACCTGTTGCCAGCCAGTTTCGCTGAACCACCGTGACTGGAAAGCCAAGCCTGGCGCTCGACAGCCTCCCCTGCGATGCTCAAATCTCCACTGGATGACTGGGGGGTTGCCCGTGGTCGACGCCCGTGCTTCTGGACTCAGCCTTCTTCCACTGTTCTCCAGGAGCGAATCCCTGGGAGGTGATGCAGAGTTGCAGGTAGGTTCGAATCTGCTCGTCGCCAATGTTAGATCCGTGTATCTTGTTGTTGAGTCCTTCAATAATCAGACAAGAGACTGCAGGGAATGATCAACAGGTGTTTACTGAATGAGGGTTACTCTAGGACTAACTGTACAGATCACTACTCAGGGTTAATGTTGGATCCGTGATTCTTAGAGTATGATGTTTTCCAATAACTACACGGAGGCTGTAACTTAACAATCAACAGGTGTTTAATGGAGTAGGGTAGTCTCAAGACTGGCAGTACAGAGGCATGCTCAAGGCTTATATACAGGGGTGGTCACTGCCGGTACTACAGTATACAGGAGCTGTAAAAGTAGTTCTCTCTTAAAGGTACATACACTACAATTCCTCCCCTTTTAGATTAGCAGTACCCATAATATTCAAATAACAATTAACACTTTAACATGCACATTAAACAACAATAGTCCATTTATAGATTCAGTCTTTGGGGCGGCTTCCTGATCCTTTCTGGATAGCGCCTTTCCTGAGGTTCTTGTTCTTGGTGCAGAGGCGATTCTGGCCCCCTTTCGTCGGTTAGTTCATCCGTTTCCACTGCTACTGTTTGAGGTAGATGCTACCGGTATGTCGGGTTCATCCCCAGGTGCGCGAGACATGGGGTTGACTCATTCCTGTGACGCTAAGATCTGATCGACGTGGCATCTCACAATGTTCTCCCCGACATCCACTGTGTACATTAATGGCCCCTGCCGTGTGCATATCGTTCCGTGTTGCCATTTCTATGTTCGGTAGTCACGGGCCAAGACTGGTTGTCCTACATTGAAGCTCCTTGTTGGCTTCTCATTGATGTGCTGGAATTGTTTATCCTCAACGTTTCTCCGCACATTTGGTCTGAGCAAATCCAGACGAGATCTCAACCTTCGGTTAAAGAACATCATGGCCGGGGTCTGGTTGGTAACTGCATGTGTCGCATTTCTGCAGGCTAACAGGAAATTGTACACCTTATGCTGTAGTGGAATTTCATCATCACACATGGCCTTTATCGCCTTTTTAAAGGTTTGTACGAACCTCTCAGCCAATCCATTTGTGGCTGGATGATACGGGGCGGATGTGTAATGCCTTTCCCCATTCCTTCTCATAAATTTCCGAAACTCTTCGGACACAAACTGTGGTCCATTATCAGAGCAAATCTGCTCTGGCAAGCCGTTCCTGGCAAATATGGTCCATAGGACTGCAATCGCTTTCTCTGTAGTGGTTGAGGACATTTTTATCACCTCAGGCCATTTCGAGTGAGCATCCACTGCTATTAAGAACATTGAGTCCATGAATGGACCAGCAAAATCAATATGCACCCGTTGCCATGGAGAGGAGGGCCACTCCCATGGGTGTAGAGGGGCATGTGGTGGTGCATTTTGGACCTTCTGGCATCCTGAGCAGCTCTTGGTTAGGTCCTCGATTTGTTGATCGATCCCCGGCCACCACACATAAGTCCTAGCAAGGCTTTTCATTTTCACCCCTCCCAGATGACCTTCGTGAAGCTCATTTAGCACTCTCTCCCTTAACTTGGGTGGAATTACCACTCGGGATCCACACATCACTGTCCCCTGGCATACTGACAGCTGTTCTCTTCTGGATGAGAATGCTGGCAACAGTGAGTCGCTATGTGTTGGCCATTCCCTCACCGTCAAATCATATACCCGAGACAGTGTCGGATCATTGTGGGTCTCCTTCTCTATATCCGCGTTAGTTACTGGCAATCGTTCAATTATTGACAATTAAAATATCTCGATAGCGTCCACTGCTGATGCTTCCTCCACAGTAGGCAGTGGCAGGCGTGATAGCCCATCAGCGTTTCCATGCTGTTTCGTGCCTTTATATTCTATTTCATATTGGTTCGCCCCTAGAAAAAGGGACCATCTTTGTAACCGTTGTGCAGTCATCACCGGAACGCCCTTCTTTGGATTAAAGATGGAGACAAGTGGTCAGTCAGCAAGGTGAACTTCTGCCCATGCAGATAGTGGTTGAATTTTTTTACTCCCCATACTAGGCTGAGGGCCTCCCTGTCAATCTGGGCGTAGTTGCGCTCGGCTGAGGTTAGTGACCGAGACGCAAAGGCTACTGGCCTCTCCAACCCGCCTGGGAATTTGTGCGACAGCACCGCTCCAATACCATAGGGTGATGTATCACATGCCAAACGAATTGGTAGTGCTGGGTTGAAATGGTCCAACACCTCTTTTGATGTGATCAATTCTTTGTACTTCTGGAAAGCTCGTTTACGTTCGTCATTCCACTTCCATGGTACCCCCGTTTGCAGTAGGGTGTTCAGTGGGTGTAATACTGTAGACAAATTTGGTAAGAACTTATGGAAGTAGTTCACCAGCCCGAGGAACGACCTCAGTTGTGACACATTTTCCGGTGCTGGAGCCTTGACTACTGCCTCAATCTTTTCAGGGGACTTATGTAACCCCTCTTCATCAATAACGTGGCCACAATACGAGATCTGCTTCTGGAAAAACTCGCACTTGTGGCGATTAGCTCGTAGCCCATATTCCTTTAATCTAGTGAGCACCTTCTCCAGATTGGCGAGGTGATCACTGTCATTTTCGCCCGTGACCAGGATGTCGTCCAAATAACACTGGGTCCCTGGAATCCCTTGCAGGACTTGATCCATCGCGCTTTGCCAAATAGCCGGAGCCGATGCTACCCCGAACACCAGCCCGTTGTATTGGTAGAGACCTTTATGAGTGTTGATCTTGAGGTATTGTTTCGAGGCTTCTTCTACCTCCATTTGCAAGTACGCCTGGGCTAGATCAATTTTGGTGAAGCGTTTACCTCCAGATAGCGAGGCGAAAATATCCTCAATCCGTGGAAGAGGATATTGTACCGTGTGAAGGACTGGGTTCACTGTCACCTTAAAATCCCCACAGATGCGGACCTTCTTTGGTTCCCCAGGCGTATTACTCAACGACCTCTTCATTACAGGAACGATGGGTGTAGCCCACTCGCTCCAGTCTACTTTGGACAGTACTCCTGAACGTTCCAACCCTTCCAGCTCTGCTTTGGCGGCTGGTCGGATCGCATAAGGTATTGGTCTGGCCTTAAGAAACTTTGGGCTTGCATTTTCCTCTATTTTAATCATTGCTGTTATGCCTTTTAGTGTTCCCAGTCCCTCCTGGAACACTTCTTGTGTGTCAGTTAGCATTTTTGACAGTCGTCCAGGTGTGACGTCGTCATCCTTTTTGGCCTCAACCTTCAGTGCCTGTATGGAATGCCAATCTAATTGTATCTTCCAGATCCATTCACGTCCTAGTAGTGGTGGTCCTCCATCTGGCAATATATATAGGTCCATTTTAGGTATTTCCTGGCCTTTATATATCACTTTCACCCTTATTTTTCCTTTGGGGTAGACTTTTTGCCCCGTGTACATCTTCAAGACAATCCCTGTAGCTTTCAAGGGTATATGTGAAAATAGCCGCTTGTAGTCCCTTTGGTTTATGACTGTTAGGGCTGATCCTGTGTCCAATTCCAGTTTCACTTGGACTCCGTCTATCTTGAGTGTGACCCAGATAGTCTGGTGATCCTCCATTTTGGTTACCTTATGTAGTTTCAGACAACCCAGCTCCCTGCTTCCTGAGTCTGTATCGCTTTTCTGTTTGTCTGAACTACTGTCCATCACCTTATGTACCTTTTTGTACTTCTCCTGTGGAGATTTCTTGCTGTTGGTTTTCTTTCCTGACCTGCAGACTCTTGCTATGTGTCCTGCTTTTCCACACTGTCTGCACACTTGGTCCTTGAACCAACAATCCTTCCGGTCGTGTGTTGTTCTGCCGCAGCGATAACACTTCCCTGCTCCATATGACATTTCATTGGTGCCATATTCTTGCGGTCTCCGTTGTATCTCCAGCTGCTTCGTGTGATACTGCCATGCTGAAAGCCTTGTCCAGCGTAAGATCCTTTTCTGATAGAAGCCGTTTCTGGGTTCCTTCACTTTGAAGCCCACACACAAACTTGTCCCTTAACGTATCTGCTAGTCCCACTCCAAACTGGCAGTGTTTTTCGATAGCTTGCGCAGTTCCGTTAAGTACTCAGCATTACTTTCATCTTTATGCTGGTTCCATTTGTGGAACTTAAATCTTTCTGCTATCAGCAGTGGTGTGGGGTTTAAGTGGTCCTGTAGGATTTCTACTATGCTTCCGAAATTCTTATCCACGGGCTTCTCTGGGGTTATTAGGTTTCGCAGTAAGCCATAAGTTTTTGCACCCATGGAATTTAACAAAACCAGCGCTTTCCTAGCATCTGGCACTTCATTCGCCCTGCAGTACACCTCAATGCGTTCCACATATGTTGCCCAATCTTCAACTTCATTGTCGAACGCAGAGATACTGCCACTCTTCGGCATCCCTGGGTGTGAGTTAACTGTCAAAAATGGCGTCTCCCGCGCTCTCCCTTCTTCTCCGCTGGCACAAAATGGCGTCTCCCGCGCTTTCCTTTCTTCCCGCGCTCGCCCTTCTTCTCCGCTGCGGCTTCTAAAAATGGCGTCTCCCGCGCTCTCCCTTCTTCTCCGCGGCTCAATGGCGTCTCCCGCGCTCTCCCTTCTTCTCCCCGCGGACACTGTTCAGCCCTTGAGCCCTGGCTGTGCTCTGCGCATTCTCCTGTGCGCCTTTCCCGTTTCCGCCACTCGCTCCTGAACCCGGCTGCTGCTTTACCCTCTCTCTCTCTGTTTTTGTTTTTCCTCAACGCCACTCGGTTTTTAACCCCCGGCTGCGCCCTGTGCGCTTCACCCTCTCTCTTACCCCGTCGACGCTGCTCGACTTTTTCTCTGCCGTCGGTCAGCTCCAGCCGCCGCTGTCCGGGAAGGGTCTGCGCTGTACCTGTTGCCAGTCTGTTGCTGGATCGTCGTGGCTGGGGAACCAAGCCCGGCTCTCAACAGCCTCCCCGGCGATGTTCACTCTCTGCTGGACGACTGGGCGGTTGCTCGTGGTCGACGCCCGTGCTTCTGGCCTCGACTTTCTTCCACCGCCCTCCCGGATCCGGCGAATCCTTGAAGGGAAATGCAGAGTTGCAGGTAGATTCGAATCGACCTCGTCGCCACTGTTGGATCCGTGATTCTTAGAGTATGATGTTTTCCAATAACTACACGGAGGCTGTAACTTAACAATCAACAGGTGTTTACTGGAGTAGGGTGGTCTCAAGACTGGCAGTATAGAGGCATGCTCAAGGCTTATATACAGGAGTGGTCACTGCCGGTACTACAGTATACAGGAGCTGTAAAAGTAGTTCTCTCTTAAAGGTACATACACTACAGTTAATATACAGGTGTGGTCACTGCCGGTACTACAGTATACAGGAGCTGTAAAAAGTAGTTCTCCCCTTAAAGGTACATACATTACAGGAACGACAGCCTTCGATACAATCCCGTTTTCACTGAACTCCAGCATCAGCCAGTTTAACCTGTATAGAGACAGATGTGCAGGGGAGAGAGAGAGAGAGAGAGAGAGAGAAAGGAACAGGCAAACCAAGATGGAGACGAGAAAGAGAGGGGACAGGGGAAGAGAAAGAAAGGGGACAGGGGAAGAGAAAGAGAGGGGACAGGGGAAGAGAAAGAGAGGGGACAGGGGAAGAGAAAGAGAGGGGGCAGGGGAAGAGAAAGAGAGGGGACAGGGGAAGAGAAAGAGAGGGGGCAGGGGAAGAGAAAGAGAGGGGGCAGGGGAAGAGAAAGAGAGGGGGCAGGGGAAGAGAAAGAGAGGGGGCAGGGGAAGAGAAAGAGAGGGGACAGGGGAAGAGAAAGAGAGGGGACAGGGGAAGAGAAAGAGAGGGGACAGGGGAAGAGAAAGAGAGGGGACAGGGGAAGAGAAAGAGAGGGGACAGGGGAAGAGAAAGAGAGGGGGCAGGGGAAGAGAAAGAGAGGGGGCAGGGGAAGAGAAAGAGGAGAGCAGAAAGAAGAGGTGAGAGAAAGGGGAGGGGAAAAAAGAAGTGGAGGGGTAGAGGGACGAGGAATAAAGAGAGAGAGAGAGCAGAAGAGAGAGACAGTAACAGAGACAGAAATGGGGTAGAGCGAAAGAAGGAGAGAGGCACACAGAAATCGACTGGGAAGAGATTACTGCACTCAGAATGCAATGGGCCCCACTTACGACTCCCAGGCCCCACAAGACCATTTGTATTTAATTAAACTTTACCTCAAACAGTGTAAATTGCATCAAGCTGTGGCATCTCTCATTTAGTCCAAAGCCGGCTCGGTCTTTTATTAATATTCCATGTCTGCACTGTAAATATAATATGACTGTGTTTATTTGCACCACAAGTAGGTTGGATCAGATTTCTGATTGGTTCCCCTTGGAGGAAAAGACACACCCAACAGTTTGTCTGGAATGTGTAATTTGATCCAGTCATTGACACAGGCAGGAAGCAAGATAACTCTCACACAGCCACGTACGGCCTGCCCTGCTGACCTACTCCCAGTCATCAGTTGAGTGATTTAACATAAAATGGTGGAAATCCTCAGCAAGTCAGACAGCATTTGTGGAGAGAGGCAGAGTTAACATTTCAGGTCGATGATCTTTCATCAGAATGTGAAACATTAACTCTGTTTCTCTTTCCGTAAATGTTGCCTGATTTGCTGAGTGAAATCCACAGTAGTGACTATTTTACATAATTTGAGCTGCTAGGTTGGTTTAGTGAGGCACATTCCATTCCACGAGAACAGGTGAGGGTGACAGCATTGCAAGTGACATCACTCGCAGAACCGGAGATATTTAGCATGCGCTGAGAATGACATCATCGAGTGGTCCGGCTCACTTTGGTGGCAAAAACAGGAAGACAGATTATTATCTGAATGGCAATAGATTGGGAAAAGGGGAAGTGTCACGAGACCTGGGTGTCCTTGTGCACCAGTCGCTGAAGGTAAGCATGCAGGTGCAGCAGGCAGTTAAGGCGGCAAATGGTATGTTGGCCTCCATAGCGAGAGGATTCGAGCACAGGAGCAAGGATGTCTTGCTGTAGTTGTACAGGGCCTTGGTGAGACCACACCTTGACTATTGTGTGCAGTTTTGGTCGCTTTATCTGAGGAAGGATGTTCTTGCCATGGAGGGAGTGCAGCGAAGATTCACCAGGCTGATACCTGGGATGGCAGGAATGACGTATGAAGAGAGATTGGGTCGATTAGGCTTATATTCGCTAGAGCTTAGAAGAATGAGAGGGGATCTCATTGAAATATAAAATTCTAACAGGACTAGACAGACTAGATGCAGGAAGGATGTTCCTGATGGCAGGGGAGTCCAGAACCAGGGGTCACTGTCTAAGGATAAGGGGTAAGCCATTTAGGACTGAGATGAAGAGGAATTTCTTCACCCAGAGAGTGGTGAACCTGTGGAATTCTCTACCACAGAAGGTAGTTGAGGCCAAATCATTAAATATATTCAAGGAGTTAGATATATTTCTTGAGGCTAAAGGGATCAAGGGATATGGGGAGAAAGCAGGGACAGGGTACTGAATTTGGATGATCAGCCATGATCTCGTTAAATGGCGGAACAGGCTCGAGGGGCCGAATGGCCTACTCCTGCTCCTATCTTCTGTGTTTCTATGTTTCTCATGCACAGAATGACATCACGGGTCAACCAAAAACTGGACGTTCCCACACAGTCGCTAATCACTCTGTCAAACTAAACAGCATTGTGAGCATCGTGATCCCGGAGAACCACGTGTGCAGTAAGTGCCTGCATCTTGAGAAACTTCAGCTCAGAGTTTTTGAGCTGGAGTCTGAGGTGCAGACATTGCAAGGCATCAGGGATGGGTAGAGGTACCTGGACACTTTGAACCAGCAGGCAGTCACACCCCTTAGGTTACACAGGATTACATAGGATATACAGCACAGAAACAGGCCATTCGGCCCAACCAGTCCATGCCAGCGTTTATGCTCCAGTCGAGCCTCCTCCCGTCTCACCTCATCTAACTCTATCAGTATAACCCTCTATTCCCTTCTCCCTCATATACTTATCTACCTGCCCCTTAAATGCATCTATACTATTCGCTTCAACCACTCCCTGTGTTAGCGAGTTCCACATTCTCACCACTCTCTGGGTAAAGAAGTTTCTTCTGAATTCCCTATTTGATTTCTTGGTGACTATCTTATATTGATGGCCTCTAGTTATGCTCTTCCCCACAAGTGGAATCATTCTCTCTGTATACACTCTATCAAAACCTTTCATAATTTTAAAGACCTCTATTAGGTCACCCCTCAGCATTCTCTTTTCAAGAGAACAGAGCCCTAGCCTGTTCATCCTTTCCTGATATGTATACCCTCACATCCTTGTAAATCTTCTCTGCACCCTCTCCAGTGCCTCTATAACCTTTTTATAATAGGGTGACCAAAACTGTACGCAGCACTCCAAGTGTGGTCTAACCAAGGTTCAATACAGGTTTAGCATAACTTCCCTAATTTTCAATTCTATCCCTCTAGAAATAAACCCTAGTGATTGGTTTGATTTTTTTATGGCCTTGCTAACCTGTGTCGCAACATTTAGTAATTTGTGTATTTGTACTCCGAGATCCCTTTGTTCCTCTACCCCACCCAGACTCGCACCCTCCAAGTGATAAGTGACCTCCCTAATCTTCCTACCAAAATGTGATACCTCACATTTGTCTGTGTTGAACTTCATTTGCCAATTATTTGCCCATTCTACAAGTTTATTAATGCCCCTGTAATTTGTTGCCATCCTCCTCAGTGTTGACTATCCCCCCCAATTTGGTATCATCCGCAAATTTAGAAATTGTGTTTTTGATTCCAAAGTCGAAATCGTTAATGTAAATTGTGAACAGCAGTGGTCCCAGCACTGATCCTTGTCGAACACCACGACCCACCTTTCTCATTACTCATCTCATCATCCAATGTCATGTCCACCTGTTCTATCTCCCTGTAAATACTGAAGCAAAATAATGATTTAATATTTCTGCCATCTCTCTAGCGTTACCTGTGGTATTGTCCTGTCAAATGGCCATATTCCCATCCCAACCTTCCTTTTTTATTGATCTGCCTATAAAATATTTTACTATTTTGTTTTATGTTCCTTGATAATTTAATTTCATAGTTCCTCTTTGCCTTCCTAATTGTTTTTTTGATTTCTCTCCAAATCCCTTCGTATTCTCTCTTATCATGCACTCCCCTGCTGTCTATGTACTTAATGTATACGCCTTTCCTTACCCTCAATTGTTCCCTTTTGTCTTTATTCATCCATGGAGTCTCATTAGTGTTTAGTTTGTTCTTTCCTTTTAGCGGAATATATTTTTCCTGCACTCTGTTGAACACAGTTTTAAATGGTAGACTACGGTTATTAGTGTGATTGATCCTTTATTATCTTTTATCTCTATCCATATGGATTCTATTATTGTCTTGCCGATAGCTACGTCCTTTTTTTCTACTACCATTATGTTATCCCTAATAAGTACAGCTACTCCACCTCCCCTTTTTCCCTCTGTATCTTTTCTAAATCTTGTTGTGCGAGGCCCCTTGGGGCGGAGCGATCATAATATAATCGAATTCTTCATTAAGATGGAGAGTGAAGTATTTGATTCAGAGACTAGGGTCCTGAATTTAAATAAAGGAAACTTCGATGGTATGAGGCGCGAGTTGGCTAGGATGGATTGGGGAACGTTACTTAAAGGGTTGAAGGTGGATAGGCAATGGCAAACATTTAAAGATCGCGTGGATGAACTACAGAATTTGTTCATCCTTGTTCAGCATAAAAATAAAACAAAAAAGGTGACTCAACCGTGGCTAACAAGGGAAATTAGGGATAGCATAAGATCTAAGGAGAGGACATATAAATTGGCCAGAAAAAGCAGCAAACCTGAGGATTGGGAGTAGTTTAGGATTCAGCAAAGGAGGACAAAGGGATTAATTAAGAGGGGGAAAATAGAGTATGAGAGTAAGCTTGCAGAGAACATAAAAACTGACTGTAAAAGCTTCTATAGATATGTGAAGAGAAAAAGATTGGTGAAGTCAAGCGTAGGTCCCTTGCAGTCAGAATCAGGGGAATTTATAATGGGGAACAAAGAAATGGTAGCCCAATTAAATACATACTTTGGTTCTGTCTTCACAAAGGAGGACACAAATAACCTCCCAGAGATGTCAGGTAACATAGGGTCTAATGAGAGGGAGGAACTGAATGAAATCAGTATTTGTAG
Organism: Somniosus microcephalus; assembly: GCF_052327205.1. Lineage (NCBI taxonomy): Eukaryota > Metazoa > Chordata > Chondrichthyes > Squaliformes > Somniosidae > Somniosus > Somniosus microcephalus. Next base: position 86,151,026 of record NC_141004.1, read on the forward strand.
GGAAATGGTGTTAGGGAAATTGACGGGATTCAAGGCCGATAAATCCCCAGGGCCTGATAATCTACATCCTAGGGTACTTAAGGAAGTGGCCCTAGAAATAGTAGATGCATTGCTGGTCATCTTCCAAAATTCTATAGACTCTGGAACAGTTCCCATGGATTGGAGGGTAGCTAATGTAACTCCACTATTCAAAAAAGGTGGTAGAGAGAAAACGGGGAATTAAAGACCAGTAAGCCTGACATCGGTAGTGGGGAAAATGCTGGAGTCCATTATAAAAAATGTAATAGCAGAGCACTTGGAAAACAGTGACAGGATCGGACAAAGTCAACATGGATTTACAAAAGGTAAATCGTGCTCGACTAATCTACTGGAATTTTTTGAGGATGTAACTGGTAGAATAGATAAGGGAGAACCAGTGGATGTGGTGTATTTGGACTTTCAGAAGGCTTTCGATAAGGTCCCGCATAAGAGATTAGCGTGCAAAGTTAAAGCACATGGGATTGGGGGTAAGGTACTGACTTGGATAGAAAACTGGTTGGCAGACAGGAAACAAAGAGTTGGAATAAACGGGTCTTTTTCCGAGTGGCAGGCAGTGACTAGTGGGATACCGCAGGGATCGGTGCTAGGACCCCAGCTATTCACAATATATATAAATGATGATCTAGACGAGGGAACTAGATGTAATATCTTCAAGTTTGCAAACGACACAAAGCTGGGTGGGCGTGTGTGCTGTGAGGAGGATGCAGAGAAACTCCAGTATGATTTGGACAGGTTGGGTGATTGGGCAGATGCACGGCAGATACAGTATAATGTGGATAAATGCGAGATTATCCACTTTGGTGGCAAAAACAGGAAGGCAGATTATCTGAACGGTAATACATTGGGAAAAAGGGAAGTGCAACGAGACCTGGGTGTCCTTGTGCACTAGTCGCTGAAGGTAAGCATGCAGGTGCAACAGGCGGTTAAGAAGGCAAATGGTATGTTGGCCTTCATAGCGAGAGGATTCGAGTACAGGAGCAAGGATGTCTTGCTGCAGTTGTACAGGGCCTTGGTGAGACCACACCTTGAGTATTGTGTGCAGTTTTGGTCGCCTTATCTGAGGAAGGATGTTCTTGCCATGGAGGGAGTGCAGTGAAGATTCACCAGACTGATAACTGGGATGGCAGGAATGACGTATGAAGGGAGGCTGGGTCGATTGGGCTTGTATTCGCTAGAGTTTAGAAGAATGAGAGGGGATCTCATTGAAACTTATAAAATTCTAACAGGACTAGACAGACTAGATGCAGGAAGGATGTTCCCGATGGCGGGGGAGTCCAGAACGAGGGGTCACAGTCTAAGGATAAGTGGTAAGCCATTTAGGGCTGAGATGAGGAGGAATTTCTTCACCCAGAGAGTGGTGAACCTGTGGAATTCTCTACCACAGAAGGCAGTTGAGGCCAATTCATTAAATATATTCAAGAAGGAGTTAGATATATTTCTTAAGGCTAAAGGGATCAAGGGATATGGGGAGAAAGCAGGGACAGGGTACTGAGTTTGGATGATCAGCCATGATCGCATTAAATGGTGGAACAGGCTCGAGGGGCCGAATGGCCTATTCCTGCTCCTATCTTCTGTGTTTCTATGTCTGGTTCTTCCCAATGCATGCTTGCCTCCAGCACCCTGTTTTACTACGGACTCTGTTTGCATTGCTATACAAACAGTTTAACTAATTTTTAATAGGATTTCCCCTCACTTTATGTTTAACCATCTTTTTAGACTCCTGTTCCATAACTCTATTTGCTCCCTTGCCGTCAATGTCCTCCCTTACTTTATTCATTCCCATGCTCACTTTTCCTGTTTTGTTTATATTTAGGCTGCTAATGTTTCTTGTAGATCCCTCCCCCCTTCTTACAAGCTGCCTCTGCATCGAGTGACTTCTCATCCTCCGTGATTTCAACATCCATCTCATCATGCTCTCTCTCCTCTGAGTTCACTAGTCTCCTATCCTCCCTTAACCTCTCCCTCCATATAAACACCCCAACCCCATATTCACGGCCACCCCTCCCTCCGACCTTGCCGTCTCACATGTCTCGCTACTCCCATCAAGTCCATCCACACATAAGGGCATCTCTGATCACTTCCTTGTATCGCTCTCCACCCACATCCCCCTTCCCACTACCTTCCCTCTCCTTAGGTGTTGTCTCCCTCCCTTTCAAGCAAAGGCTATGGGCCCCAAGTACATCCCGGCTGTCGTGCTGAAGACGTGTGCTCCAGAACTAGCCACACCTCTAGCTAAGCTGTTCCAGTACAGCTACAACACTGGCATCTACCTGACAATGTGGAAAACTGCCCAGGTATGTCCTGTCCACAAAATGCAGGACAAATCCAATCTGGCCAATTCCCACCCCATCAGCCTACTCTCAATCATCAGCAAATTGATGGAAGGTGTCGTCGACAGTGCTATGAAGTGGCACTTACAATAACCTGCTCACCGATGCGCAGTTTGGGCTCCGCCAGGACCACTCGGCTCCCGACCTCATTACAGCCTTGGTCCAAACATGGACAAAGGAGCTGAATTCCAGAGGTGAGGTGAGAGTGACTGCCCTTGACATCAAAGCAGCATTTGACTGAGTCTGGCATCAAGGAGCCCGAGTAAAACTGAAGCCAATGGGAATCAGGGGGAAACTCTCCACTGGTTGAAGTCATGCCTAGCACAAAGGAAGATGGTTGTAGTGGTAGGAGGTCAATCATCACAGCCCCAGGACATCGCTGCAGGGTTTCCACAGGGCAGTGTCTTGGCCCAACCATCTTCAGCTGCTTCATCAATGACCTTCTCTCCATCTTAAGGTCAGAAGTGGGGATGTTCGCTGAGGATTGCACAGTGTTCAGTTCCATTCACAACTCCTCAGATAATGAAGTAGTCCGTTCCCAAATGCAACAAGACCTGGATGACATTCAGGCTTGGGCTGATAAGTGGCAAGTAACATTCGCACCACAGAAGTGCCAGGCAATGACTATCTCCAACAAGCGAGAGTCCAACCACCTCCCTTTGACATTCAATGGCATTACCATCGCCGAATCCCCCACCATCAACATCCTGGGGGTCACCATTGACCAGAAACATAACTAGACCAGCCACATAAATACTGTGGCAACAAGAGCAGGTCAGAGGCTGGGTATTCTGCGCCAAGTATCTCACCTCCTGCCTCCCCAAAGTCTTTCCACCATCTACAAGGTACAAGTCAGGAGTGTGATGGAATACTCTCCACTTGCTTGGATGAGTGCAGCTCCAAAAACACTCAAGAAGCTCGACATCATCCAGGACAAAGCAGCCTGCTTGATTGGCACCCCATCCACCACCTTAAATATTCACTCCCTTCACCACGTGGCTGCAGTGTGTACCAGCTACAAGATGCACTGCAGCAACTCACCAAGGCTTCTTCGGCAGCGCCTCCCAAACCCGCGACCTCTTCCACCTAGAAGGGCAAGGTTAGCAGAGGCATGAGAACTCCAAGTTACACACCATCCTGACTTGGAAATATTTCACTGTTCCTTCATTGTCGTTGGGTCAAAATCCTGTAACTCCCTTCCTAACAGCACTGTGGGAGTACCTTCACCACACGGACTGCAGTGGTTCAAGAAGGCGGCTCACCCCCAGCTTCTGAAAGGAAATTAGGAATGAAGAGTTAAACAGGTTGTTGTCCATAATGCAATGGGACTGTGACTGTCATAGGAAATGTTCAGCTTTTAACATGCAGTTTAGACAAAAACAGAGTTCCTATTTTCGCATGTTTAATTGAATGCCTTGTATATTTTAGCGGAGTGAATATTTGTACAAATAATTTTGAGTCACTCTGCGCCTGTGCACTGTTTGGCAGCGGAGCCAAAACCTCGCCCGCACAGCGCCCGACATGCGCACAGGACGTTGCGGCTGCACATGCACACTGGAAGTTCCAACAGTGCACGCACCGAACCGCAGGGCTGTGGCCGACGGCTGCAACCACATCTTCCACCCTATGGAGAACGTCAGGATAGTGGAGCGGGGAGAAGGTCAGGATATCGGAGCGGGGAGAAGGTGAGGATATTGGAGATTGGAGAAGGTGAGGATATTGGAGATTGGAGAAGGTGAGGATATTGGAGATTGGAGAAGGTGAGGATGTTGGAGATTGGAGAAGGTGAGGATATTGGAGATTGGAGAAGGTGAGGATATTGGAGATTGGAGAAGGTGCGGATATTGGAGATTGGGAGAAGATGAGGATATTGGAGATTGGGAGAAGGTGAGGATATTGGAGATTGGAGGTGAGGATATTGGAGATTGGAGAATGCGAGGATATTGGAGATTGGAGAAGGTGAGGATATTGGAGATTGGAGAAGGTGAGGATATTGGAGATTGGAGAAGGTGAGGATATTGGAGATTGGAGAAGGTGAGGATATTGGAGCTTGGAGAAGGTGAGGATATTGGAGCTTGGAGAAGGTGAGGATATTGGAGATTGGAGAATGCGAGGATGTTGGAGATTGGGGAAGGTGAGGATATTGGAGATTGGATAAGATGGGGATATTGGAGATTGGATAAGATGAGGATATTGGAGATTGGAGAAGGTGAGGATATTGGAGATTATAGAAGGTGAGGATGTTGGAGAGTGGAGAAGGTGAGGATATTGGAGATTGGAGAAGGTCAGGATATTGGAAATTGGAGAAGGTGAGGATATTGTAGTGGGGTGAATGTGTGGATAATGGAGATTGGAGAAGGTGAGGATATTGGAGATTGGAGAAGGTGAGGATGTTGGAGATTGGAGAAGGTGAGGATATTGGAGATTGGAGAAGGTGAGGATATTGGAGATTGGAGAAGATGAGGATATTGTAGATTGGAGAAGGTGAGGATATTGGAGATTGGAGAAGGTGAGGATATTGGAGATTGCAGAAGGTGCGGATATTGGAGATTGGGAGAAGGTGAGGATATTGGAGATTGGAGGTGAGGATATTGGAGATTGGAGAATGCGAGGGTATTGGAGATTGGAGAAGGTGAGGATATTGGAGATTGGAGAAGGTGAGGATATTGGAGATTGGATAAGGTGAGGATATTGGAGATTGGAGAAGGTGAGGATATTGTAGTGGGGTGAATGTGTGGATAATGGAGATTGGAGAAGGTCAGGATATTAGAAATTGGAGGTGAGGATATTGGAGATTATAGAAGGTCAGGATATTGGAGGTTGCAGAAGGTGAGGATATTGGAGATTGGGAGAAGGTGAGGATAATGGAGATTGGGAGAAGGTGAGGATATTGGAGATTGGGAGAAGGTGAGGATATTGGAGATTGGAGGTGAGGATATTGGAGATTGGAGAATGCGAGGATATTGGAGATTGGAGAAGGTGAGGATAATGGAGATTGCAGAAGGTGAGGATATTGGAGATTGGAGAAGGTGAGGATATTGGAGATTGGAGAATGCGAGGAAGTTGGAGACTGGAGAAGGTGGGCATATTGGAGATTGGAGAAGGTGCGGATATTGGAGATTGGAGAAGGTCAGGATGTTGGAGATTGGAGAAGGTGAGGATGTTGGAGATTGGAGAAGGTGAGGATATTGGAGATTGGAAAAGGTGAGGATATTGGAGATTGGAGAAGATGAGGATATTGTAGATTGGAGAAGGTGAGGATATTGGAGATTGGAGAAGATGGGGATATTGGAGATTGGAGAATGCGAGGATATTGGAGATTGGAGAAGGTGGGGATATTGGAGATTGGAGATGGTCAGGATGTTGGAGATTGGAGAAGGTGGGGATATTGGAGATTGGAGAAGGTGAGGATATTGGAGATTGGAGAATGCAAGGATAATGGAGATTGGAGAAGGTGAGGATATTGGAGATTGGAGAAGGTGAGAATATTGGAGATTGGAGAAGGTGAGGATATTGGAGATTGGAGAATGCGAGGAAGTTGGAGATTGGAAAAGATGAGGATATTCGAGATTGGAGAAGCTGAGGATCTTGGAGATTGGAGAAGGTGAGGATCTTGGAGATTGGGGAAGGTGAGGATATTGGAGATTGGAGAAGGTGAGGATATTGGAGATTGGAGAAGGTGGGGAGATTGGAGAAGGTGAGGATATTGGAGATTGGAGAAGGTGAGGATATTGGAGATTGGAGAAGGTGAGGATATTGGAGATTGGAGAAGGTGGGGATATTGGAGATTGGAGAAGGTGGGGATATTGGAGATTGGAGAAGGTCAGGATGTTGGAGATTGGAGAAGGTGGGGATATTGGAGATTGGAGAAGGTGAGGATATTGGAGATTAGAGAAGGTGAGGATATTAGAGATTGGAGAATGCGAGGATATTGGACATTGGAGAAGGAGGGGAAATTGGAGATTGGAGAAGGTCAGGATGTTGGAGATTGGAGAAGGTGGGGATATTGGAGATTGGAGGTGAGGATATTGTAGATTGGAAAAGGTGAGGATGTTGGAGATTGGAGAAGGTGAGGATATTGGAGATTGGAGAAGATGAGGATATTGGAGATTGGAGAAGGTGAGGATATTGGAGATTGGAGAAGGTGAGGATGTTGGAGATTGGAAAAGGTGAGGATATTGGAGATTGGAGAAGATGAGGATATTCGAGATTGGAGAAGCTGAGGATATTGGAGATTGGAGACGGTGAGGATATTGGAGATTGGAGAAGGTGAGGATATTAGAGATTGGAGAATGCGAGGATATTGGACATTGGAGAAGGTGAGGATATTGGAGATTGGAGAAGGTGGGGATATTGGAGATTGGAGAAGGTCAGGATGTTGGAGATTGGAGAAGGTGGGGATATTGGAGATTGGAGAAGGTGAGGATATTGGAGATTGGAGAAGATGAGGATATTGTAGATTGGAGAAGGTGAGGATATTGGAGATTGGAGAAGGTGAGGATATTGGAGATTGGAGAAGGTGAGGATGTTGGAGATTGGAGAAGATGAGAATATTGTAGCTTGGAGAAGGTGAGGATATTGGAGATTGGAGAAGGTGAGGATATGGTAGATTGGAGAAGGTGAGGATGTTGGAGATTGGAGAAGGTGAGGATGTTGGAGATTGGAGAAGGTGAGGATATTGGAGATTGGAGAAGGTGAGGATATTGGAGAAGGTGAGGATATTGGAGATTGGAGAAGGTCAGGATGTTGGAGATTGGAGAAGGTGGGGATATTGGAGATTGGAGAAGGTGAGGATATTGTAGATTGGAGAAGGTGAGGATATTGGAGATTGGAGAAGGTGAGGATATTGGAGATTGCAGAAGGTGCGGATATTGGAGATTGGGAGAAGGTGAGGATATTGGAGATTGGAGGTGAGGATATTGGAGATTGGAGAATGCGAGGATATTGGAGATTGGAGAAGGTGAGGATATTGGAGATTGGAGAAGGTGAGGATATTGGAGATTGGATAAGGTGAGGATGTTGCAGATTGGAGAAGGTGAGGATATTAGTGATTATAGAAGGTGAGGATGTTTGAGATTGGAGAAGGTGAGGATATTGGAGATTGGAGAAGGTGAGGATATTGTAGTGGGGTGAATGTGTGGATAATGGAGAAGGTCAGGATATTGGAGATTGGAAAAGCTGAGGATATTGGAGATTGGAGAAGGGAAGGATATTAGAAATTGGAGGTGAGGATATTGGAGATTATAGAAGGTCAGGATATTGGAGGTTGCAGAAGGTGAGGATATTGGAGATTGGGAGAAGGTGAGGATAATGGAGATTGGAGAAGGTGAGGATATTGGAGATTGGGAGAAGGTGAGGAAATTGGAGATTGGAGGTGAGGATATTGGAGATTGGAGAATGCGAGGAAGTTGGAGACTGGAGAAGGTGGGCATATTGGAGATTGGAGAAGGTGCGGATATTGGAGATTGGAGAAGATCAGGATATTGGAGATTGGAGAAGGTGAGGATGTTGGAGATTGGAGAAGATGAGGATGTTGGAGATTGGAGAAGGTGAGGATATTGGAGATTGGAAAAGGTGAGGATATTGTAGATTGGAGAAGATGAGGATATTGTAGATTGGAGAAGGTGAGGATATTGGAGATTGGAGAAGATGGGGATATTGGAGATTGGAGAATGCGAGGATATTGGAGATTGGAGAAGGTGGGGATATTGGAGATTGGAGAAGGTGGGGATATTGGAGATTGGAGATGGTCAGGATGTTGGAGATTGGAGAAGGTGGGGATATTGGAGATTGGAGAAGGTCAGGATATTGGAGATTGGAGAAGGTGAGGATGTTGGAGATTGGAGGTGGTGAGGATATTGGAGCTTGGAGAAGGTGAGGATATTGGAAATTAGAGAAGGTGAGGATATTGTAGATTGGAGAAGATGAGGATATTGTAGATTGGAGAAGGTGAGGCTATTGGAGATTGGAGAAGGTGAGGATATTGGAGATTGGAGAAGGTGAGGATATTAGAGATTGGAGAATGCAAGGATAATGGAGATTGGAGAAGGTGAGGATATTGGAGATTGGAGAAGGTGAGGATATTGGAGATTGGAGAAGGTGAGGATATTGGAGATTGGAGAATGCGAGGAAGTTGGAGATTGGAGAATGCGAGGAAGTTGGAGATTGGAAAAGATGAGGATATTCGAGATTGGAGAAGCTGAGGATATTGGAGATTGGAGAAGGTGAGGATATTGGAGATTGGGGAAGGTGAGGATATTGGAGATTGGGGAAGGTGAGGATATTGGAGATTGGAGAAGGTGAGGATGTTGGAGATTGGAGAAGGTGGGGATATTGGAGATTGGAGATTGGAGAAGGTGAGGATATTGGAGATTGGAGAAGGTGAGGATATTGGAGATTGGAGAAGGTGAGGATATTGGAGATTGGAGAAGTTGGGGATATTGGATATTGGAGAAGGTCAGGATGTTGGAGATTGGAGAAGGTGGGGATATTGGAGATTGGAGAAGGTGAGGATATTGGAGATTAGAGAAGGTGAGTTTATTAGAGATTGGAGAATGCGAGGATATTGGACATTGGAGAAGGTGGGGATATTGGAGATTGGAGAAGGTCAGGATGTTGGAGATTGGAGAAGGTGGGGATATTGGAGATTGGAGAAGGTGAGGATATTGTAGATTGGAAAAGGTGAGGATGTTGGAGATTGGAGAAGGTGAGGATATTGGAGATTGGAGAAGATGAGGATATTGGAGATTGGAGAAGGTGAGGATATTGGAGATTGGAGAAGGTGAGGACGTTGGAGATTGGAAAAGGTGAGGATATTGGAGATTGGAGAAGGTGGGGATATTGGAGAAGGTCAGGATATTGGAGATTGGAGAAGGTGAGGATATTGTAGTGGGGTGAATGTGTGGATAATGGAGATTGGAGAAGGTCAGGATATTGGAGATTGGAAAAGCTGAGGATATTGGAGATTGGAGAAGGTAAGGATATTAGAAATTGGAGGTGAGGATATTGGAGATTATCGAAGGTCAGGATATTAGAGGTTGCAGAAGGTGAGGATATTGGAGATTGGGAGAAGGTGAGGATAATGGAGATTGGAGAAGGTGAGGATATTGGAGATTGGGAGAAGGTGAGGATATTGGAGATTGGAGGTGAGGATATTGGAGATTGGAGAATGCGAGGAAGTTGGAGACTGGAGAAGGTGGGCATATTGGAGATTGGAGAAGGTGCGGATATTGGAGATTGGAGAAGGTCAGGATATTGGATATTGGAGAAGGTGAGGATGTTGGAGATTGGAGAAGATGAGGATGTTGGAGATTGGAGAAGGTGAGGAGATTGGAAAAGGTGAGGATATTGTAGATTGGAGAAGATGAGGATATTGTAGATTGGAGAAGGTGAGGATATTGGAGATTGGAGAAGATGGGGATATTGGAGATTGGAGAATGCGAGGATATTGGAGATTGGAGAAGGTGGGGATATTGGAGATTGGAGATGGTCAGGATGTTGGAGATTGGAGAAGGTGGGGATATTGGAGATTGGAGAAGGTGAGGATGTTGGAGATTGGAGGTGGTGAGGATATTGGAGCTTGGAGAAGGTGAGGATATTGGAAATTAGAGAAGGTGAGGATATTGTAGATTGGAGAAGATGAGGATATTGTAGATTGGAGAAGGTGAGGCTATTGGAGATTGGAGAAGGTGAGGATATTGGAGATTGGAGAAGGTGAGGATATTAGAGATTGGAGAATGCAAGGATAATGGAGATTGGAGAAGGTGAGGATATTGGAGATTGGAGAAGGTGAGGATATTGGAGATTGGAGAAGGTGAGGATATTGGAGATTGGAGCATGCGAGGAAGTTGGAGATCGGAGAATGCGAGGAAGTTGGAGATTGGAAAAGATGAGGATATTCGAGATTGGAGAAGCTGAGGATATTGGAGATTGGAGAAGGTGAGGATATTGGAGATTGGGGAAGGTGAGGATATTGGAGATTGGGGAAGGTGAGGATATTGGAGATTGGAGAAGGTGAGGATATTGGAGATTGGAGAAGGTGGGGATATTGGAGATTGGAGAAGGTCAGGATGTTGGAGATTGGAGAAGGTGGGGATATTGGAGATTGGAGAAGGTGAGGATATTGGAGATTAGAGAAGGTGAGTTTATTAGAGATTGGAGAAGGTGAGGATATTGGAGATTGGAGAAGGTGGGGATATTGGAGATTGGAGAAGGTCAGGATGTTGGAGATTGGAGAAGGTGAGGATATTGGAGATTGGAGAAGGTGAGGATATTGGAGATTGGAGAAGGTCAGGATGTTGGAGATTGGAGAAGGTGGGGATATTGGAGATTGGAGAAGGTGAGGATATTGGAGATTAGAGAAGGTGAGTTTATTAGAGATTGGAGAATGCGAGGATATTGGACATTGGAGAAGGTGGGGATATTGGAGATTGGAGAAGGTCAGGATGTTGGAGATTGGAGAAGGTGGGGATATTGGAGATTGGAGAAGGTGAGGATATTGTAGATTGGAAAAGGTGAGGATGTTGGAGATTGGAGAAGGTGAGGATATTGGAGATTGGAGAAGATGAGGATATTGGAGATTGGAGAAGGTGAGGATATTGGAGATTGGAGAAGGTGAGGATGTTGGAGATTGGAAAAGGTGAGGATATTGGAGATTGGAGAAGATGAGGATATTCGAGATTGGAGAAGCTGAGGATATTGGAGATTGGAGACGGTGAGGATATTGGAGATTGGAGAAGGTGAGGATAGTAGAGATTGGAGAAAGCGAGGATATTGGACACTGGAGGTGGTGAGGATATTGGAGATTGGAGAAGGTGGGGATATTGGAGATTGGAGAAGGTCAGGATGTTGGAGATTGGAGAAGGTGGGGATATTGGAGATTGGAGAAGGTGAGGATATTGTAGATTGGAGAAGGTGAGGATGTTGGAGATTGGAGAAGGTGAGGATATTGGAGATTGGAGAAGGTGAGGATATTGGAGATTGGAGAAGTTGGGGATATTGGATATTGGAGAAGGTCAGGATGTTGGAGATTGGAGCAGGTGGGGATACTGGAGATTGGAGAAGGTGAGGATATTGGAGATTAGAGAAGGCGAGTTTATTAGAGATTGGAGAATGCGAGGATATTGGACATTGGAGAAGGTGGGGATATTGGAGATTGGAGAAGGTCAGGATGTTGGAGATTGGAGAAGGTGGGGATATTGGAGATTGGAGAAGGTGAGGATATTGTAGATTGGAAAAGGTGAGGATGTTGGAGATTGGAGAAGGTGAGGATGTTGGAGATTGGAAAAGGTGAGGATATTGGAGATTGGAGAAGATGAGGATATTCGAGATTGGAGAAGCTGAGGATATTGGAGATTGGAGACGGTGAGGATATTGGAGATTGGAGAAGGTGAGGATAGTAGAGATTGGAGAAAGCGAGGATATTGGACATTGGAGGTGGTGAGGATATTGGAGATTGGAGAAGGTGGGGATATTGGAGATTGGAGAAGGTCAGGATGTTGGAGATTGGAGAAGGTGGGGATATTGGAGATTGGAGAAGGTGAGGATATTGTAGATTGGAGAAGGTGAGGATATTGGAGATTGGAGAAGGTGAGGATATTGGAGATTGGAGAAGGTGAGGATGTTGGAGATTGGAGAAGATGAGAATATTGTAGCTTGGAGAAGGTGAGGATATTGGAGATTGGAGAAGGTGAGGATATGGTAGATTGGAGAAGGCGAGGATGTTGGAGATTGGAGAAGGTGAGGATGTTGGAGATTGGAGAAGGTGAGGATATTGGAGATTGGAGAAGGTGAGGATATTGGAGATTGGAGAAGATGAGGATATTGTAGATTGGAGAAGGTGAGGGTATTGGAGAAGGTGAGGATATTGGAGATTGGAGAAGGTCAGGATGTTGGAGATTGGAGAAGGTGGGGATATTGGAGATTGGAGAAGGTGAGGATATTGTAGATTGGAGAAGGTGAGGATGTTGGAGATTGGAGAAGGTGAGGATATTGGAGATTGGAGAAGGTGGGGATATTGGAGATTGGAGAAGGTCAGGATGTTGGAGATTGGAGAAGGTGGGGATATTGGAGATTGGAGAAGGTGAGGATATTGGAGATTGGAGAAGGTGAGGATGTTGGAAATTAGAGAAGGTGAGGATATTGTAGATTGGAGAAGATGAGGATATTGTAGATTGGAGAAGGTGAGGCTATTGGAGATTGGAGAAGGTGAGGATATTGGAGATTGGAGAAGGTGAGGATATTAGAGATTGGAGAATGCAAGGATAATGGAGATTGGAGAAGGTGAGGATATTGGAGATTGGAGAAGGTGAGGATATTGGAGATTGGAGAAGGCGAGGATATTGGAGATTGGAGAATGCGAGGAAGTTGGAGATTGGAGAATGCGAGGAAGTTGGAGATTGGAAAAGATGAGGATATTCGAGATTGGAGAAGCTGAGGATATTGGAGATTGGAGAAGGTGAGGATATTGGAGATTGGGGAAGGTGAGGATATTGGAGATTGGGGAAGGTGAGGATATTGGAGATTGGAGAAGGTGAGGATATTGGAGATTGGAGAAGGTGGGGATATTGGAGATTGGAGATTGGAGAAGGTGAGGATATTGGAGATTGGAGAAGGTGAGGATATTGGAGATTGGAGAAGGTGAGGATATTGGAGATTGGAGGTGTTGAGGATATTGGCGATTGGAGAATGCGAGGAAATTGGAGATTGGAGAAGGTGAGGATATTGGAGATTGGAGAAGATGAGGATATTGTAGATTGGAGAAGGTGAGGAGATTGGAGATTGGAGAAGGTGAGGATATTGGAGATTGGAGAAGGTGAGGATATTGGAGATTGGGGAAGGTGTGGATATTGGAGATTGGGGAAGGTGAGGATATTGTACTGGGATGAAGGTGAGGATATTGGAAATTGGAGAAGGTGAGGATATTGGAAATTGGAGAAGGTGAGGATATTGGAGATTGGAGAAGGCGAGGATATTGGAGATTGGAAAAGCTGAGGATATTGGAGATTGGAGAAGGTCAGGATGTTGGAGATTGGAGAAGGTCAGGATGTTGGAGATTGGAGAACGTCAGGATATTGGAGGTTGCAGAAGGTGAGGATATTGGAGATTGCAGAAGCTCAGGATATTGGAGACTGGAGAAGGTCAGGGTATTGGAGATTGGAGAAGGTGAGGATGTTGCAGATTGGAGAAGGTCAGGAAATTGGAGATTGGAGAAGGTGAGGATATTGGAGATTGGGGAAGGTGAGGATATTGTAGTGGGGTGAATGTGAGGATAATGGAGATTGGAGAAGGTCAGGATATTGGAGATTGGAGAAGGTCAGGATATTGGAGATTGGAGAAGGTCAGGATATTGGAGATTGGAGAAGGTCAGGATATTGGAGATTGGAGAAGCTGAGGATATTGGAGATTGGAGAAAGTGAAGATATTGGAGATTGGAGAAGGCGAGGATATTGGGGATTGGAGAAGGTGGGGATATTGCAGATTGGAGAAGGTGAGGATATTGGAGTGGGGAGAATGTGAGGATATTGGAGATTGGAGGAGGTCAGGATATTGGAGATTGGAAGAGGTCAGGATATTGGAGATTGGAGAAGGTCAGGATATTGGAGACTGGAGAAGGTGAGGATATTGGAGATTGGAGAAGGTGAGGATATTGGAGATTGGAGAAGGTGAGGATATTGGAGATTGGAGAAGGTCAGGATATTGGAGATTGGAGAAGGTGAGTATATTGGAGATTGGGAAAGGTGAGGATATTGGAGATTGGAGAAGGTGAGGATATTGGAGATTGGGAGAAGGTGAGGATATTGGAGATTGGAGGTGTTGAGGATATTGGCGATTGGAGAATGCGAGGAAATTGGAGATTGGAGAAGGTGAGGATATTGGAGATTGGAGAAGATGAGGATATTGTAGATTGGAGAAGGTGAGGAGATTGGAGATTGGAGAAGGTGAGGATATTGGAGATTGGAGAAGGTGAGGATATTGGAGATTGGGGAAGGTGTGGATATTGGAGATTGGGGAAGGTGAGGATATTGTACTGGGATGAAGGTGAGGATATTGGAAATTGGAGAAGGTGAGGATATTGGAAATTGGAGAAGGTGAGGATATTGGAGATTGGAGAAGGCGAGGATATTGGAGATTGGAAAAGCTGAGGATATTGGAGATTGGAGAAGGTCAGGATATTGGAGAAGGTCAGGATATTGGAGATTGGAGAAGGTCAGGATGTTGGAGATTGGAGAAGGTCAGGATGTTGGAGGTTGGAGAACGTCAGGATATTGGAGGTTGCAGAAGGTGAGGATATTGGAGATTGCAGAAGCTCAGGATATTGGAGACTGGAGAAGGTCAGGGTATTGGAGATTGGAGAAGGTGAGGATGTTGCAGATTGGAGAAGGTCAGGAAATTGGAGATTGGAGAAGGTGAGGATATTGGAGATTGGGGAAGGTGAGGATATTGTAGTGGGGTGAATGTGAGGATAATGGAGATTGGAGAAGGTCAGGATATTGGAGATTGGAGAAGGTCAGGATATTGGAGATTGGAGAAGCTGAGGATATTGGAGATTGGAGAAAGTGAAGATATTGGAGATTGGAGAAGGCGAGGATATTGGGGATTGGAGAAGGTGGGGATATTGCAGATTGGAGAAGGTGAGGATATTGGAGTGGGGAGAATGTGAGGATATTGGAGATTGGAGGAGGTCAGGATATTGGAGATTGGAAGAGGTCAGGATATTGGAGATTGGAGAAGGTCAGGATATTGGAGACTGGAGAAGGTGAGGATATTGGAGATTGGAGAAGGTGAGGATATTGGAGATTGGAGAAGGTGAGGATATTGGAGATTGGAGAAGGTCAGGATATTGGAGATTGGAGAAGGTGAGTATATTGGAGATTGGGAAAGGTGAGGATATTGGAGATTGGAGAATGTGAGGATATTGGAGATTGGGAGAAGGTGAGGATATTGGAGATTGGAGGTGTTGAGGATATTGGCGATTGGAGAATGCGAGGAAATTGGAGATTGGAGAAGGTGAGGATATTGGAGATTGGAGAAGATGAGGATATTGTAGATTGGAGAAGGTGAGGAGATTGGAGATTGGAGAAGGTGAGGATATTGGAGATTGGAGAAGGTGAGGATATTGGAGATTGGGGAAGGTGTGGATATTGGAGATTGGGGAAGGTGAGGATATTGTACTGGGATGAAGGTGAGGATATTAGAAATTGGAGAAGGTGAGGATATTGGAAATTGGAGAAGGTGAGGATATTGGAGATTGGAGAAGGCGAGGATATTGGAGATTGGAAAAGCTGAGGATATTGGAGATTGGAGAAGGTCAGGATATTGGAGAAGGTCAGGATATTGGAGATTGGAGAAGGTGAGGATGTTGCAGATTGGAGAAGGTGAGGATATTGGAGATTGGAGAAGGTGAGGGTGTTGGAGATTGGAGAAGATGAGAATATTGTAGCTTGGAGAAGGTGAGGATATTGGAGATTGGAGAAGGTGAGGATATGGTAGATTGGAGAAGGTGAGGATGTTGGAGATTGGAGAAGGTGAGGATGTTGGAGATTGGAGAAGGTGAGGATATTGGAGATTGGAGAAGGTGAGGATATTAGAGATTGGAGAAGGTCAGGATATTGGAGATTGGAGAAGGTGAGTATATTGGAGATTGGGAAAGGTGAGGATATTGGAGATTGGAGAAGGTGAGGATATTGGAGATTGGGAGAAGGTGAGGATATTGGAGATTGGAGGTGTTGAGGATATTGGCGATTGGAGAATGCGAGGAAATTGGAGATTGGAGAAGGTGAGGATATTGGAGATTGGAGAAGATGAGGATATTGTAGATTGGAGAAGGTGAGGAGATTGGAGATTGGAGAAGGTGAGGATATTGGAGATTGGAGAAGGTGAGGATATTGGAGATTGGGGAAGGTGTGGATATTGGAGATTGGGGAAGGTGAGGATATTGTACTGGGATGAAGGTGAGGATATTGGAAATTGGAGAAGGTGAGGATATTGGAAATTGGAGAAGGTGAGGATATTGGAGATTGGAGAAGGCGAGGATATTGGAGATTGGAAAAGCTGAGGATATTGGAGATTGGAGAAGGTCAGGATATTGGAGAAGGTCAGGATATTGGAGATTGGAGAAGGTCAGGATGTTGGAGATTGGAGAAGGTCAGGATGTTAGAGGTTGGAGAACGTCAGGATATTGGAGGTTGCAGAAGGTGAGGATATTGGAGATTGCAGAAGCTCAGGATATTGGAGACTGGAGAAGGTCAGGGTATTGGAGATTGGAGAAGGTGAGGATGTTGCAGATTGGAGAAGGTCAGGAAATTGGAGATTGGAGAAGGTGAGGATATTGGAGATTGGGGAAGGTGAGGATATTGTAGTGGGGTGAATGTGAGGATAATGGAGATTGGAGAAGGTCAGGATATTGGAGATTGGAGAAGGTCAGGATATTGGAGATTGGAGAAGCTGAGGATATTGGAGATTGGAGAAAGTGAAGATATTGGAGATTGGAGAAGGCGAGGATATTGGGGATTGGAGAAGGTGGGGATATTGCAGATTGGAGAAGGTGAGGATATTGGAGTGGGGAGAATGTGAGGATATTGGAGATTGGAAGAGGTCAGGATATTGGAGATTGGAGAAGGTCAGGATATTGGAGACTGGAGAAGGTGAGGATATTGGAGATTGGAGAAGGTGAGGATATTGGAGATTGGAGAAGGTGAGGATATTGGAGATTGGAGAAGGTCAGGATATTGGAGATTGGAGAAGGTGAGTATATTGGAGATTGGGAAAGGTGAGGATATTGGAGATTGGAGAAGGTGAGGATATTGGAGATTGGGAGAAGGTGAGGATATTGGAGATTGGAGGTGTTGAGGATATTGGCGATTGGAGAATGCGAGGAAATTGGAGATTGGAGAAGATGAGGATATTGTAGATTGGAGAAGGTGAGGAGATTGGAGATTGGAGAAGGTGAGGATATTGGAGATTGGGGAAGGTGTGGATATTGGAGATTGGGGAAGGTGAGGATATTGTACTGGGATGAAGGTGAGGATATTGGAAATTGGAGAAGGTGAGGATATTGGAAATTGGAGAAGGTGAGGATATTGGAGATTGGAGAAGGCGAGGATATTGGAGATTGGAAAAGCTGAGGATATTGGAGATTGGAGAAGGTCAGGATATTGGAGAAGGTCAGGATATTGGAGATTGGAGAAGGTGAGGATGTTGCAGATTGGAGAAGGTGAGGATATTGGAGATTGGAGAAGGTGAGGGTGTTGGAGATTGGAGAAGATGAGAATATTGTAGCTTGGAGAAGGTGAGGATATTGGAGATTGCAGAAGGTGAGGATATGGTAGATTGGAGAAGGTGAGGATGTTGGAGATTGGAGAAGGTGAGGATGTTGGAGATTGGAGAAGGTGAGGATATTGGAGATTGGAGAAGGTGAGGATATTAGAGATTGGAGAAGATGAGGATATTGTAGATTGGAGAAGGTGAGGATATTGGAGATTGGAGAAGGTCAGGACGTTGGAGATTGGAGAAGGTGGGGATATTGGAGATTGGAGAAGGTGAGGATATTGTAGATTGGAGAAGGTGAGGATATTGGAGATTGGAGAAGATGAGGATATTGGAGATTGGAGAAGGTGAGGATATTGGAGATTGGAGAAGGTGAGGATATTGGAGATTGGGAGAAGGTGAGGATATTGGAGATTGGAGAAGGTGAGGATATTGGAGATTGGAGGTGAGGATATTGGAGATTGGAGAATGCGAGGATATTGGAGATTGGAGAAGATGAGGATATTGGATATTGGAGGTGGTGAGGATATTGGAGATTGGATAAGGTCAGGATATTGGAGATTGGAGAAGGTGAGGATATTGGAGCTTGGAGAAGGTGAGGATATTGGAGATTGGGGAAGGTGAGGATATTGTACTGGGGTGAAGGTGAAGATGTTGGAGATTGGAGAAGGTGAAGATAATGGAGATTGGAGAAGGTGAGGATATTGGAGATTGGATAAGGTCAGGATATTGGAGATTGGAGAAGGTGAGGATATTGGAGATTATAGAAGGTGAGGATGTTGGAGAGTGGAGAAGGTGAGGATATTGGAGATTGGAGAAGGTCAGGATATTGGAGCTTGGAGAAGATGAGGATATTGGAGATTGGGGAAGGTGAGGATATTGTACTGGGGTGAAGGTGAAGATGTTGGAGATTATAGAAGGTAAGGATGTTGGAGATTGGAGAAGGTGAGGATTATGGAGATTGGAGAAGGTGAGGATATTGGAGATTGGAGAAGGTGAGGATATTGTAGTGGGGTGAATGTGTGGATAATGGAGATTGGAGAAGGTCAGGATATTGGAGATTGGAGAAGGTCAGGATATTGGAGATTGGAAAAGCTGAGGATATTGGAGATTGGAGAATGTGAGGATATTGGAGATTGGAGAAGGTAAGGATATTGGAGATGGGAGAAGGTGAGGATATTGGAGATTGGAGAAGGTAAGGATATTGGAAATTGAAGGTGAGGATATTTGAGATTGGAGAACGTCAGGATATTGGAGATTGGAGAAGGTGGGGATATTGGAGATTGGAGAAGGTCAGGATAATGGAGATTGGAGAAGGTGAGGATGTTGGAGATTGGAGAAGGTGAGGATATTGGAGCTTGGAGAAGGTGAGGATATTGTAGATTGGAGAAGGTGTGGAGATTGGAAAAGGTGAGGATATTGGAGATTGGGGAAGGTGAGGATATGAGAGATTGGAGAATGCGAGAATATTGGATATTGGAGAAGGTGGGGATATTGGAGATTGGAGAAGGTCAGGATGTTGGAGATTGGAGTAGGTGGGGATATTGGAGATTGGAGAAGGTCAGGATATTGGAGATTGGAGAAGGTGAGGATGTTGGAGATTGCAGAAGGTGAGGATATTGGAGCTTGGAGAAGGTGAGGATATTGGAGATTAGAGAAGGTGAGGATATTGTAGATTGGAGAAGATGAGGATATTGTAGATTGGAGAAGGTGTGGAGATTGGAGAAGGTGAGGATATTGGAGATTGGAGAATGCGAGGAAGTTGGAGATTGGAGAATGCGGGGAAGTTGGAGATTGGAGAAGGTGAGGATATTGGAGATTGGGGAAGGTGAGGGTATTGGACATTGGAGAAGGTGAGGATATTAGAGATTGGAGAAGGTGGGGAAATTGGAGATTGGAGGTCAGGATGTTGGAGATTGGAGAAGGTCAGGATATTGGAGACTGGATAAGGTCAGGATATTGGAGATTGTAGAAGGTGAGGATGTTGCAGATTGGAGAAGGTGAGGATATTGGTGATTATGGAAGGTGAGGATGTTTGAGATTGGAGAAGGTGAGGATATTGGAGATTGGAGAAGGTGGGGATATTGGAGAATGTCAGGATATTGGAGATTATAGAAGGTGAGCATGTTCGAGATTGGAGAAGGTGAGGATATTGGAGATTGGAGAAGGTCAGGATGTTGGAGATTGGAGAAGGTGAGGCTATTGGAGATTGGGGAAGGTGAGGATATTGTACTGGGGTGAAGGTGAGGATGTTGGAGATTGGAGAAGGTCAGGATATTGCAGATTGGAGAAGGTCAGGATATTGGAGATTGTGGGAAGGTGAGGATATTGGACATTGGAGAAGGTGAGGATATTGGAGATTGGAGAAGGTGGGGATATGGGAGATTGGAGAAGGTCAGGATGTTGGAGATTGGAGAACGTCAGGATATTGGAGGTTGCAGAAGGTGAGGATATTGGAGATTGCAGAAGCTCAGGATATTGGAGACTGGAGGTGGTCAGTATATTGGAGATTGGAGAAGGTGAGGATGTTGCAGATTGGAGAAGGTCATGAAATTGGAGATTGGAGAAGGTGAGGATATTGGAGATTGGGGAAGGTGAGGATATTGTAGTGGGGTGAATGTGAGGATAATGGAGATTGGAGAAGGTCAGGATATTGGAGATTGGAGAAGGTCAGGATATTGGAGATTGGAGAAGCTGAGGATATTGGAGATTGGAGAAGGCGAGGATATTGGAGATTGGAGAAGGTGGGGATATTGCAGATTGGAGAAGGTGAGGATATTGGAGTGGGGAGAATGTGAGGATATTGGAGATTGGAGAAGGTGAGGATATTGGAGATTGGAGGTGAGGATATTGGAGATTGGAGAAGATGAGGATATTGGAGAAGGTGAGGATATTGGAGATTGGAGAAGGTGAGGATATTGGAGCTTGGAGAAGATGAGGATATTGGAGATTGGGGAAGGTGAAGATGTTGGAGATTGGAGAAGGTGAAGATAATGGAGATTGGAGAAGGTGAGGATATTGGAGATTGGATAAGGTCAGGATATTGGAGATTGGAGAAGGTGAGGATATTGGAGATTATAGAAGGTGAGGATGTTGGAGAGTGGAGAAGGTGAGGATATTGGAGATTGGAGAAGGTCAGGATATTGGAGAAGATGAGGATATTGGAGATTGGGGAAGGTGAGGATATTGTACTGGGGTGAAGGTGAAGATGTTGGAGATTATAGAAGGTGAGGATGTTGGAGATTGGAGAAGGTGAGTATATTGGAGATTGGAGAAGGTGAGGATATTGTCGTGGGGTGAATGTGTGGATAATGGAGATTGGAGAAGGTCAGGATATTGGAGATTGGAGAAGGTCAGGATATTGGAGATTGGAAAAGCTGAGGATATTGGAGATTGGAGAATGTGAGGATATTGGAGATTGGAGAAGGTAAGGATATTGGAGATGGGAGAAGGTGAGGATATTGGAGATTGGAGAAGGTAAGGATATTGGAAATTGGAGGTGAGGATATTTGAGATTGGAGAAGGTCAGGATATTGGAGATTGGAGAAGGTGGGGATATTGGAGATTGGAGAAGGTCAGGATAATGGAGATTGGAGAAGGTGAGGATGTTGGAGATTGGATAAGGTGAGGATATTGGAGCTTGGAGAAAGTGAGGATATTGTAGATTGGAGAAGGTGTGGAGATTGGAAAAGGTGAGGATATTGGAGATTGGGGAAGGTGAGGATATGAGAGATTGGAGAATGCGAGGATATTGGATATTGGAGAAGGTGGGGATATTGGAGATTGGAGAAGGTCAGGATGTTGGAGATTGGAGTAGGTGGGGATATTGGAGATTGGAGAAGGTGGGGATATTGGAGATTGGAGAAGGTCAGGATATTGGAGATTGGAGAAGGTGAGGATGTTGGAGATTGCAGAAGGTGAGGATATTGGAGATTGGAGAATGCAAGGGAGTTGGAGAAGGTGAGGGTATTCGAGAATGGAGAAGCTGAGGATATTGGAGATTGGAGGAGGTGAGGATATTGGAGATTGGAAAAGGTGAGGAGATTGGAGAAGGTGAGGATATTGGAGATTGGGGAAGGTGAGGGTATTGGACATTGGAGAAGGTGAGGATATTAGAGATTGGAGAAGGTGGGGAAATTGGAGATTGGAGGTCAGGATGTTGGAGATTGGAGAAGGTCAGGATATTGGAGACTGGATAAGGTCAGGATATTGGAGATTGTAGAAGGTGAGGATGTTGCAGATTGGAGAAGGTGAGGATATTGGTGATTATAGAAGGTGAGGATGTTTGAGATTGGAGAAGGTGAGGATATTGGAGATTGGAGAAGGTCAGGATATTGGAGATTGGAGAAGGTGAGGATATTGGAGATTATAGAAGGTGAGGATGTTGGAGATTGGAGAAGGTGAGGATATTGGAGATTGGAGAAGGTGGGGATATTGGAGAAGGTCAGGATATTGTAGATTATAGAAGGTGAGCATGTTCGAGATTGGAGAAGGTGAGGATGTTGCAGATTGGAGAAGGTCATGAAATTGGAGATTGGAGAAGGTGAGGATATTGGAGATTGGGGAAGGTGAGGATATTGTAGTGGGGTGAATGTGAGGATAATGGAGATTGGAGAAGGTCAGGATATTGGAGAAGGTCAGGATATTGGAGATTGGAGAAGCTGAGGATATTGGAGATTGGAGAAAGTGAAGATATTGGAGATTGGAGAAGGCGAGGATATTGGAGATTGGAGAAGGTGGGGATATTGCAGATTGGAGAAGGTGAGGATATTGGAGTGGGGAGAATGTGAGGATATTGGAGATTGGAGAAGGTGAGGATATTGGAGATTGGAGGTGAGGATATTGGAGATTGGAGAATGCGAGGATATTGGAGATTGGAGAAGATGAGGATATTGGAGAAGGTGAGGATATTGGAGATTGGATAAGGTCAGGATATTGGAGATTGGAGAAGGTGAGGATATTGGAGCTTGGAGAAGATGAGGATATTGGAGATTGGGGAAGGTGAAGATGTTGGAGATTGGAGAAGGTGAAGATAATGGAGATTGGAGAAGGTGAGGATATTGGAGATTGGATAAGGTCAGGATATTGGAGATTGGAGAAGGTGAGGATATTGGAGATTATAGAAGGTGAGGATGTTGGAGAGTGGAGAAGGTGAGGATATTGGAGATTGGAGGGGTCAGGATATTGGAGATTGGGGAAGGTGAGGATATTGTACTGGGGTGAAGGTGAAGATGTTGGAGATTATAGAAGGTGAGGATGTTGGAGATTGGAGAAGGTGAGTATATTGGAGATTGGAGAAGGTGAGGATATTGTAGTGGGGTGAATATGTGGATAATGGAGATTGGAGAAGGTCAGGATATTGGAGATTGGAGAAGGTCAGGATATTGGAGATTGGAAAAGCTGAGGATATTGGAGATTGGAGATTGTGAGGATATTGGAGATTGGAGAAGGTAAGGATATTGGAGATGGGAGAAGGTGAGGATATTGGAGATTGGAGAAGGTAAGGATATTGGAAATTGGAGGTGAGGATCTTTGAGATTGGAGAAGGTCAGGATATTGGAGATTGGAGAAGGTGGGGATATTGGAGATTGGAGAAGGTCAGGGTAATGGAGATTGGAGAAGGTGAGGATGTTGGAGATTGGAGAAGGTGAGGATATTGGAGAAGGTGAGGATATTGGAGATTGGAGAAGGTGTGGAGATTGGAAAAGGTGAGGATATTGGAGATGGGAGAAGGTGAGGATATTGTAGATTGGAGAAGGTGTGGAGATTGGAAAAGGTGAGGATATTGGAGATGGGAGAAGGTGAGGATATGAGAGATTGGAGAATGCGAGGATAATGGAGATTGGAGAAGGTGAGGATATTGGAGATTGGAGAAGGTGAGGATATTGGAGATTGGAGAAGGTGAGGATATTGGAGATTGGAGATTGCGATGAAGTTGGAGATTGGAGAATGCGGGGAAGTTGGAGATTGGAGAAGGTGAGGATATTGGAGATTGGAGAATGCAAGGGAGTTGGAGATTGGAGAAGGTGAGGATATTCGAGAATGGAGAAGCTGAGGATATTGGAGATTGGAGGAGGTGAGGATATTGGAGATTGGAGAAGGTGAGGATATTGGAGATTGTAGAAGGTGAGGATATTGGAGATTGGGGAAGGTGAGGGTATTGGACATTGGAGAAGGTGAGGATATTAGAGATTGGAGAAGGTGGGGAAATTGGAGATTGGAGGTCAGGATGTTGGAGATTGGAGAAGGTCAGGATATTGGAGACTGGATAAGGTCAGGATATTGGAGATTGGAGAAGGTGAGGATGTTGCAGATTGGAGAAGGTGAGGATATTGGTGATTATAGAAGGTGAGGATGTTTGAGATTGGAGAAGGTGAGGATATTGGAGATTGGAGAAGGTGGGGATATTGGAGAAGGTCAGGATATTGGAGATTGGAGAAGGTGAGGATATTGTAGTGGGGTGAATGTGTGGATAATGGAGATTGGAGAAGGTGAGGATATTGGAGATTGGAGAAGGTCAGGATATTGGAGAATGTCAGGATATTGGAGATTATAGAAGGTGAGCATGTTCGAGATTGGAGAAGGTGAGGATATTGGAGATTGGAGAAGGTCAGGATGTTGGAGATTGGAGAAGGTGAGGCTATTGGAGATTGGGGAAGGTGAGGATATTGTACTGGGGTGAAGGTGAGGATGTTGGAGATTGGAGAAGGTCAGGATATTGCAGATTGGAGAAGGTCAGGATATTGGAGATTGTGGGAAGGTGAGGATATTGGACATTGGAGAAGGTGAGGATATTGGAGATTGGAGAAGGTGGGGATATGGGAGATTGGAGAAGGTCAGGATGTTGGAGATTGGAGAACGTCAGGATATTGGAGGTTGCAGAAGGTGAGGATATTGGAGATTGCAGAAGCTCAGGATATTGGAGACTGGAGAAGGTCAGTATATTGGAGATTGGAGAAGGTGAGGATGTTGCAGATTGGAGAAGGTCATGAAATTGGAGATTGGAGAAGGTGAGGATATTGGAGATTGGGGAAGGTGAGGATATTGTAGTGGGGTGAATGTGAGGATAATGGAGATTGGAGAAGGTCAGGATATTGGAGATTGGAGAAGGTCAGGATATTGGAGATTGGAGAAGCTGAGGATATTGGAGATTGGAGAAGGTGGGGATATTGCAGATTGGAGAAGGTGAGGATATTGGAGTGGGGAGAATGTGAGGATATTGGAGATTGGAGAAGGTGAGGATATTGGAGATTGGAGGTGAGGATATTGGAGATTGGAGAAGATGAGGATATTGGAGAAGGTGAGGATATTGGAGATTGGAGAAGGTGAGGATATTGGAGCTTGGAGAAGATGAGGATATTGGAGATTGGGGAAGGTGAAGATGTTGGAGATTGGAGAAGGTGAAGATAATGGAGATTGGAGAAGGTGAGGATATTGGAGATTGGATAAGGTCAGGATATTGGAGATTGGAGAAGGTGAGGATATTGGAGATTATAGAAGGTGAGGATGTTGGAGAGTGGAGAAGGTGAGGATATTGGAGATTGGAGAAGGTCAGGATATTGGAGAAGATGAGGATATTGGAGATTGGGGAAGGTGAGGATATTGTACTGGGGTGAAGGTGAAGATGTTGGAGATTATAGAAGGTGAGGATGTTGGAGATTGGAGAAGGTGAGTATATTGGAGATTGGAGAAGGTGAGGATATTGTCGTGGGGTGAATGTGTGGATAATGGAGATTGGAGAAGGTCAGGATATTGGAGATTGGAGAAGGTCAGGATATTGGAGATTGGAAAAGCTGAGGATATTGGAGATTGGAGAATGTGAGGATATTGGAGATTGGAGAAGGTAAGGATATTGGAGATGGGAGAAGGTGAGGATATTGGAGATTGGAGAAGGTAAGGATATTGGAAATTGGAGGTGAGGATATTTGAGATTGGAGAAGGTCAGGATATTGGAGATTGGAGAAGGTGGGGATATTGGAGATTGGAGAAGGTCAGGATAATGGAGATTGGAGAAGGTGAGGATGTTGGAGATTGGATAAGGTGAGGATATTGGAGCTTGGAGAAAGTGAGGATATTGTAGATTGGAGAAGGTGTGGAGATTGGAAAAGGTGAGGATATTGGAGATTGGGGAAGGTGAGGATATGAGAGATTGGAGAATGCGAGGATATTGGATATTGGAGAAGGTGGGGATATTGGAGATTGGAGAAGGTCAGGATGTTGGAGATTGGAGTAGGTGGGGATATTGGAGATTGGAGAAGGTGGGGATATTGGAGATTGGAGAAGGTCAGGATATTGGAGATTGGAGAAGGTGAGGATGTTGGAGATTGCAGAAGGTGAGGATATTGGAGATTGGAGAATGCAAGGGAGTTGGAGAAGGTGAGGGTATTCGAGAATGGAGAAGCTGAGGATATTGGAGATTGGAGGAGGTGAGGATATTGGAGATTGGAAAAGGTGAGGAGATTGGAGAAGGTGAGGATATTGGAGATTGGGGAAGGTGAGGGTATTGGACATTGGAGAAGGTGAGGATATTAGAGATTGGAGAAGGTGGGGAAATTGGAGATTGGAGGTCAGGATGTTGGAGATTGGAGAAGGTCAGGATATTGGAGACTGGATAAGGTCAGGATATTGGAGATTGTAGAAGGTGAGGATGTTGCAGATTGGAGAAGGTGAGGATATTGGTGATTATAGAAGGTGAGGATGTTTGAGATTGGAGAAGGTGAGGATATTGGAGATTGGAGAAGGTCAGGATATTGGAGATTGGAGAAGGTGAGGATATTGGAGATTATAGAAGGTGAGGATGTTGGAGATTGGAGAAGGTGAGGATGTTGCAGATTGGAGAAGGTCATGAAATTGGAGATTGGAGAAGGTGAGGATATTGGAGATTGGGGAAGGTGAGGATATTGTAGTGGGGTGAATGTGAGGATAATGGAGATTGGAGAAGGTCAGGATATTGGAGAAGGTCAGGATATTGGAGATTGGAGAAGCTGAGGATATTGGAGATTGGAGAAAGTGAAGATATTGGAGATTGGAGAAGGCGAGGATATTGGAGATTGGAGAAGGTGGGGATATTGCAGATTGGAGAAGGTGAGGATATTGGAGTGGGGAGAATGTGAGGATATTGGAGATTGGAGAAGGTGAGGATATTGGAGATTGGAGGTGAGGATATTGGAGATTGGAGAATGCGAGGATATTGGAGATTGGAGAAGATGAGGATATTGGAGAAGGTGAGGATATTGGAGATTGGATAAGGTCAGGATATTGGAGATTGGAGAAGGTGAGGATATTGGAGCTTGGAGAAGATGAGGATATTGGAGATTGGGGAAGGTGAAGATGTTGGAGATTGGAGAAGGTGAAGATAATGGAGATTGGAGAAGGTGAGGATATTGGAGATTGGATAAGGTCAGGATATTGGAGATTGGAGAAGGTGAGGATATTGGAGATTATAGAAGGTGAGGATGTTGGAGAGTGGAGAAGGTGAGGATATTGGAGATTGGAGGGGTCAGGATATTGGAGATTGGGGAAGGTGAGGATATTGTACTGGGGTGAAGGTGAAGATGTTGGAGATTATAGAAGGTGAGGATGTTGGAGATTGGAGAAGGTGAGTATATTGGAGATTGGAGAAGGTGAGGATATTGTAGTGGGGTGAATATGTGGATAATGGAGATTGGAGAAGGTCAGGATATTGGAGATTGGAGAAGGTCAGGATATTGGAGATTGGAAAAGCTGAGGATATTGGAGATTGGAGATTGTGAGGATATTGGAGATTGGAGAAGGTAAGGATATTGGAGATGGGAGAAGGTGAGGATATTGGAGATTGGAGAAGGTAAGGATATTGGAAATTGGAGGTGAGGATCTTTGAGATTGGAGAAGGTCAGGATATTGGAGATTGGAGAAGGTGGGGATATTGGAGATTGGAGAAGGTCAGGGTAATGGAGATTGGAGAAGGTGAGGATGTTGGAGATTGGAGAAGGTGAGGATATTGGAGAAGGTGAGGATATTGGAGATTGGAGAAGGTGTGGAGATTGGAAAAGGTGAGGATATTGGAGATGGGAGAAGGTGAGGATATTGTAGATTGGAGAAGGTGTGGAGATTGGAAAAGGTGAGGATATTGGAGATGGGAGAAGGTGAGGATATGAGAGATTGGAGAATGCGAGGATAATGGAGATTGGAGAAGGTGAGGATATTGGAGATTGGAGAAGGTGAGGATATTGGAGATTGGAGAAGGTGAGGATATTGGAGATTGGAGATTGCGATGAAGTTGGAGATTGGAGAATGCGGGGAAGTTGGAGATTGGAGAAGGTGAGGATATTGGAGATTGGAGAATGCAAGGGAGTTGGAGATTGGAGAAGGTGAGGATATTCGAGAATGGAGAAGCTGAGGATATTGGAGATTGGAGGAGGTGAGGATATTGGAGATTGGAGAAGGTGAGGATATTGGAGATTGTAGAAGGTGAGGATATTGGAGATTGGGGAAGGTGAGGGTATTGGACATTGGAGAAGGTGAGGATATTAGAGATTGGAGAAGGTGGGGAAATTGGAGATTGGAGGTCAGGATGTTGGAGATTGGAGAAGGTCAGGATATTGGAGACTGGATAAGGTCAGGATATTGGAGATTGGAGAAGGTGAGGATGTTGCAGATTGGAGAAGGTGAGGATATTGGTGATTATAGAAGGTGAGGATGTTTGAGATTGGAGAAGGTGAGGATATTGGAGATTGGAGAAGGTGGGGATATTGGAGAAGGTCAGGATATTGGAGATTGGAGAAGGTGAGGATATTGTAGTGGGGTGAATGTGTGGATAATGGAGATTGGAGAAGGTGAGGATATTGGAGATTGGAGAAGGTCAGGATATTGGAGATTGGAAAAGCTGAGGATATTGGAGATTGGAGAATGTGAGGATATTGGAGATTGGAGAAGGTAAGGATATTGGAGATGGGAGAAGGTGAGAATATTGGAGATTGGAGAAGGTAAGGATATTGGAAATTGGAGGTGAGGATATTTGAGATTGGAGAAGGTCAGGATATTGGAGATTGGAGAAGGTGGGGATATTGGAGATTGGAGAAGGTCAGGGTAATGGAGATTGGAGAAGGTGAGGATGTTGGAGATTGGAGAAGGTGAGGATATTGGAGCTTGGAGAAGGTGAGGATATTGGAGATTGGAGAAGGTGTGGAGATTGGAAAAGGTGAGGATATTGGAGATGGGAGAAGGTGAGGATATTGTAGATTGGAGAAGGTGTGGAGATTGGAAAAGGTGAGGATATTGGAGATGGGAGAAGGTGAGGATATGAGAGATTGGAGAATGCGAGGATAATGGAGATTGGAGAAGGTGAGGATATTGGAGATTGGAGAAGGTGAGGATATTGGAGATTGGAGAAGGTGAGGATATTGGAGATTGGAGATTGCGATGAAGTTGGAGATTGGAGAATGCGGGGAAGTTGGAGATTGGAGAAGGTGAGGATATTGGAGATTGGAGAATGCAAGGGAGTTGGAGATTGGAGAAGGTGAGGATATTCGAGAATGGAGAAGCTGAGGATATTGGAGATTGGAGGAGGTGAGGATATTGGAGATTGGAGAAGGTGAGGATATTGGAGATTGTAGAAGGTGAGGATATTGGAGATTGGGGAAGGTGAGGGTATTGGACATTGGAGAAGGTGAGGATATTAGAGATTGGAGAAGGTGGGGAAATTGGAGATTGGAGGTCAGGATGTTGGAGATTGGAGAAGGTCAGGATATTGGAGACTGGATAAGGTCAGGATATTGGAGATTGGAGAAGGTGAGGATGTTGCAGATTGGAGAAGGTGAGGATATTGGTGATTATAGAAGGTGAGGATGTTTGAGATTGGAGAAGGTGAGGATATTGGAGATTGGAGAAGGTGGGGATATTGGAGAAGGTCAGGATATTGGAGATTGGAGAAGGTGAGGATATTGTAGTGGGGTGAATGTGTGGATAATGGAGATTGGAGAAGGTGAGGATATTGGAGATTGGAGAAGGTCAGGATATTGGAGATTGGAAAAGCTGAGGATATTGGAGATTGGAGAATGTGAGGATATTGGAGATTGGAGAAGGTAAGGATATTGGAGATGGGAGAAGGTGAGAATATTGGAGATTGGAGAAGGTAAGGATATTGGAAATTGGAGGTGAGGATATTTGAGATTGGAGAAGGTCAGGATATTGGAGATTGGAGAAGGTGGGGATATTGGAGATTGGAGAAGGTCAGGATAATGGAGATTGGAGAAGGTGAGGATGTTGGAGATTGGAGAAGGTGAGGATATTGGAGCTTGGAGAAGGTGAGGATATTGTAGATTGGAGAAGGTGTGGAGATTGGAAAAGGTGAGGATATTGGAGATGGGAGAAGGTGAGGATATTGTAGATTGGAGAAGGTGTGGAGCTTGGAAAAGGTGAGGATATTGGAGATTGGGGAAGGTGAGGATATGAGAGATTGGAGAATGCGAGGATATTGGATAAGGTGGGGATATTGGAGATTGGAGAAGGTCAGGATGTTGGAGATTGGAGTAGGTGGGGATATTGGAGATTGGAGAAGGTGGGGATATTGGAGATTGGAGAAGGTCAGAATATTGGAGATTGGAGAAGGTGAGGATGTTGGAGATTGGAGGAGGTGAGGATATTGGAGCTTGGAGAAGGTGAGGATATTGGAGATGAGAGAAGGTGAGGATATTGTAGATTGGAGAAGATGAGGATATTGTAGATTGGAGAAGACGTGGAGATTGGAAAAGGTGAGGATATTGGAGATGGGAGAAGGTGAGGATATGAGAGATTGGAGTATGCGAGGATAATGGAGATTGGAGAAGGTGAGGATATTGGAGATTGGAGAAGGCGAGGAAGTTGGAGATTGGAGAATGCGGGGAAGCTGGAGATTGGAGAAGGTGAGGATATTGGAGATTGGAGAATGCAAGGGAGTTGGAGATTGGAGAAGGTGAGGATATTTGAGAATGGAGAAGCTGAGGATATTGGAGATTGGAGGAGGTGAGGATATTGGGGATTGTAGAAGGTGAGGATATTGGAGATTGGGGAAGGTGAGGGTATTGGACATTGGAGAAGGTGAGGATATTAGAGATTGGAGAAGGTGGGGAAATTGGAGATTGGAGGTCAGGATGTTGGAGATTGGAGAAGGTCAGGGTATTGGAGACTGGATAAGGTCAGGATATTGGAGATTGGAGAAGGTGAGGATGTTGCAGATTGGAGAAGGTGAGGATATTGGTGATTATAGAAGGTGAGGATGTTTGAGATTGGAGAAGGTGAGGATATTGGAGATTGGAGAAGGTGGGGATATTGGAGAAGGTCAGGATATTGGAGATTATAGAAGGTGAGCATGTTCGAAATTGGAGAAGGTGAGGATATTGGAGATTGGAGAAGGTCAGGATGTTGGAGATTGGAGAAGGTCAGGATATTGGAGATTGGAGAAGGTGAGGATATTGGAGATTATAGAAGGTGAGGATGTTGGAGATTGGAGAAGGTGAGGATATTGGAGATTGGAGAAGGTGGGGATATTGGAGAAGGTCAGGATATTGTAGATTATAGAAGGTGAGCATGTTCGAGATTGGAGAAGGTGAGGAGATTGGAGATTGGAGAAGGTCAGGATGTTGGAGATTGGAGAAGGTGAGGCTATTGGAGATTGGGGAAGGTGAGGATAATGTACTGGGGTGAAGGTGAGGATATTGGAGATTGGAGAAGGTGGGGATATTGGAGATTGGAGAAGGTCAGGATATTGGAGGTTGCAGAAGGTGAGGATATTGGAGATTGCAGAAGCTCAGAATATTGGAGACTGGAGAAGGTCAGTATATTGGAGATTGGAGAAGGTGAGGATGTTGCAGATTGGAGAAGGTCAGGAAATTGGAGATTGGAGAAGGTCAGGATATTGGAGATTGGGGAAGGTGAGGATATTATAGTGGGGTGAATGTGAGGATAATGGAGATTGGAGAAGGTCAGGATATTGGAGATTGGAGAAGGTCAGGATATTGGAGAAGCTGAGGATATTGGAGATTGGAGAAAGTGAAGATATTGGAGATTGGAGAAGGCGAGGATATTGGAGATTGGAGAAGGTGGGGATATTGCAGATTGGAGAAGGTGAGGATATTGGAGTGGGGAGAATGTGAGGATATTGGAGATTGGAGGAGGTCAGGATATTGGAGATTGGAAGAGGTCAGGATATTGGAGATTGGAGAAGGTCAGGATATTGGAGACTGGAGAAGGTGAGGATATTGGAGATTGGAGAAGGTGAGGATATTGGAGATTGGAGAAGGTCAGGATATTGGAGATTGGAGAAGGTCAGGATATTGGAGATTGGAGAAGGTGAGGATATTGGAGATTGGGGAAGGTGAGGATATTGGAGATTGGAGAAGGTGAGGATATTGGAGATTGGGAGAAGGTGAGGATATTGGAGATTGGAGGTGTTGAGGATATTGCAGATTGGAGAATGCGAGGAAATTGGAGATTGGAGAAGGTGAGGAAATTGGAGATTGGAGAAGATGAGGATATTGTAGATTGGAGAAGGTGAGGAGATTGGAAATTGGAGAAGGTGAGGATATTGGAGATTGGAGAAGGTGAGGAGATTGGAGATTGGAGAAGGCGAGGATATTGGAGATTGGAAAAGCTGAGGATATTGGAGATTGGAGAAGGTCAGGATATTGGAGAAGGTCAGGATATTGGAGATTGGAGAAGGTGAGGATGTTGCAGATTGGAGAAGGTCAGGATATTGGAGATTGGAGAAGGTGAGGATATTGGAGATTGGAGAAGGTGAGGATATTGGAGATTGGAGAAGGTGAGGATATTGGAGATTGGAGAAGGTGAGGATATTGGAGATTGGAGAAGGTCAGGATATTGGAGAAGGTCAGAATATTGGAGATTGGAGAAGGTGAGGATGTTGCAGATTGGAGGTCAGGATATTGGAGATTGGAGAAGGTGAGGATATTGGAGATGGGAGAAGGTGAGGATATGAGAGATTGGAGTATGCGAGGATAATGGAGATTGGAGAAGGTGAGGATATTGGAGATTGGAGAAGGCGAGGAAGTTGGAGATTGGAGAATGCGGGGAAGCTGGAGATTGGAGAAGGTGAGGATATTGGAGATTGGAGAATGCAAGGGAGTTGGAGATTGGAGAAGGTGAGGATATTTGAGAATGGAGAAGCTGAGGATATTGGAGATTGGAGGAGGTGAGGATATTGGGGATTGTAGAAGGTGAGGATATTGGAGATTGGGGAAGGTGAGGGTATTGGACATTGGAGAAGGTGAGGATATTAGAGATTGGAGAAGGTGGGGAAATTGGAGATTGGAGGTCAGGATGTTGGAGTTTGGAGAAGGTCAGGGTATTGGAGACTGGATAAGGTCAGGATATTGGAGATTGGAGAAGGTGAGGATGTTGCAGATTGGAGAAGGTGAGGATATTGGTGATTATAGAAGGTGAGGATGTTTGAGATTGGAGAAGGTGAGGATATTGGAGATTGGAGAAGGTGGGGATATTGGAGAAGGGCAGGATATTGGAGATTATAGAAGGTGAGCATGTTCGAAATTGGAGAAGGTGAGGATATTGGAGATTGGAGAAGGTCAGGATGTTGGAGATTGGAGAAGGTCAGGATATTGGAGATTGGAGAAGGTGAGGATATTGGAGATTATAGAAGGTGAGGATGTTGGAGATTGGAGAAGGTGAGGATATTGGAGATTGGAGAAGGTGGGGATATTGGAGAAGGTCAGGATATTGTAGATTATAGAAGGTGAGCATGTTCGAGATTGGAGAAGGTGAGGAGATTGGAGAAGGTCAGGATGTTGGAGATTGGAGAAGGTGAGGCTATTGGAGATTGGGGAAGGTGAGGATAATGTACTGGGGTGAAGGTGAGGATATTGGAGATTGGAGAAGGTGGGGATATTGGAGATTGGAGAAGGTCAGGATGTTGGAGATTGGAGAACGTCAGGATATTGGAGGTTGCAGAAGGTGAGGATATTGGAGATTGCAGAAGCTCAGAATATTGGAGACTGGAGAAGGTCAGTATATTGGAGATTGGAGAAGGTGAGGATGTTGCAGATTGGAGAAGGTCAGGAAATTGGAGATTGGAGAAGGTCAGGATATTGGAGATTGGGGAAGGTGAGGATATTATAGTGGGGTGAATGTGAGGATAATGGAGATTGGAGAAGGTCAGGATATTGGAGATTGGAGAAGGTCAGGATATTGGAGAAGCTGAGGATATTGGAGATTGGAGAAAGTGAAGATATTGGAGATTGGAGAAGGCGAGGATATTGGAGATTGGAGAAGGTGGGGATATTGCAGATTGGAGAAGGTGAGGATATTGGAGTGGGGAGAATGTGAGGATATTGGAGATTGGAGGAGGTCAGGATATTGGAGATTGGAAGAGGTCAGGATATTGGAGATTGGAGAAGGTCAGGATATTGGAGACTGGAGAAGGTGAGGATATTGGAGATTGGAGAAGGTCAGGATATTGGAGATTGGAGAAGGTCAGGATATTGGAGATTGGAGAAGGTGAGGATATTGGAGATTGGGGAAGGTGAGGATATTGGAGATTGGAGAAGGTGAGGATATTGGAGATTGGGAGAAGGTGAGGATATTGGAGATTGGAGGTGTTGAGGATATTGCAGATTGGAGAATGCTAGGAAATTGGAGATTGGAGAAGATGAGGATATTGTAGATTGGAGAAGGTGAGGAGATTGGAAATTGGAGAAGGTGAGGATATTGGAGATTGGAGAAGGTGAGGATATTGGAGATTGGAGAAGGCGAGGATATTGGAGATTGGAAAAGCTGAGGATATTGGAGATTGGAGAAGGTCAGGATATTGGAGAAGGTCAGGATATTGGAGATTGGAGAAGGTGAGGATGTTGCAGATTGGAGAAGGTCAGGATATTGGAGATTGGAGAAGGTGAGGATATTGGAGATTGGAGAAGGTGAGGATATTGGAGATTGGAGAAGGTGAGGATATTGGAGATTGGAGAAGGTGAGGATATTGGAGATTGGAGAAGGTCAGGATATTGGAGAAGGTCAGAATATTGGAGATTGGAGAAGGTGAGGATGTTGCAGATTGGAGGTCAGGATATTGGAGATTGGAGAAGGTGAGGATATTGGAGATGGGAGAAGGTGAGGATATGAGAGATTGGAGTATGCGAGGATAATGGAGATTGGAGAAGGTGAGGATATTGGAGATTGGAGAAGGTGAGGATATTGGAGATTGGGGAAGGTGAGGACATTGTACTGGGGTGAAGGTGAGGATGTTGGAGATTGGAGAAGGTGAAGATATTGGTGATTGGGGAAAGTGAGGATTTTGGAGATTGGAGGTGTTGCGGATATTGGAGATTGGAGAATGCAAGGAAATTGGAGATTGGAGAAGTTGAGGATATTGGAGACTGGAGAAGATGAGGATATTGTAGATTGGAGAAGGTGAGGATATTGGAGATTGGAGAAGGTGAGGATATTGGAGATTGGAGAAGGTGAGGATATTGGAGATTGGAGAAGGTGAGGATATTGGAGCTTGGAGAAGGTGAGGATATTGGAGCTTGGAGAAGGTGAGGATATTGGAGATTGGAGAAAGTGAGGATGTTGGAGATTTGGAGAAGGTGAGGATATTGGAGATTGGAGGTGTTGAGGATATTGGAGATTGGAGAATGCGAGGAAATTGGAGATTGGAGAAGGTGAGGGTATTGGAGATTGGGGAAGGTGAGGATATTGGAGTTTGGGGAAGGTGAGGATATTGTACTGGGATGAAGGTGAGGATATTGGAGATTGGAGAAGGTGAGGATATTGGAGATTGGAGAAGGTGAGGATATTGGAGATTGGAAAAGCTGAGGATATTGGAGATTGGAGAAGGTGAAGATATTGGAGATTGGCCAAGGTGAGGATATTGGAGATTGGAGAAGGTCAGGATATTGGAGATTGGAGAAGGTGGTCAGGATATTGGAGATTGGAGAATGCGAGGTAATTGGAGATTGGAGAAGGTGAGGAAATTGGAGATTGGAGAAGGTCAGGATATTGGAGATTGGAGAAGAAGGTCAGGATATTGGAGAAGTTGAGGATGTTGCAGATTGGAGAAGGTCAGGATATTGGAGATTGGAGAAGGTGGGGATATTGGAGATTGGAGAAGGTCAGGATATTGGAGACTGCAGAAGGTCAGGATATTGGAGTGCGGAGAAGGTGAGGATATTGGAGATTGGGGAATGTCAGGATATTGGAGAAGGTCAGGATGTTGGAGATTGGAGAAGGTGAGGATATTGGAGATTGGAGAAAGTGAGGATATTGGAGGTTGGAGAAGGTGAAGATATTGGGGCGGGGAGAAGGTGAGGATATTGGAGATTGGAGAAGCTGAGCATATTGGAGTGGGGTGAAGGTGAGGATATTGGAGTGGCGTGAACGTGAGGATATTGGAGATTGGAGAAGGTGAGGATACTGGAGCTTGGAGAAGGTCAGGATATTGGAGATTGGAGAAGGTCAGGATATTGGAGATTGGAGAAGGTCAGGATACTGGAGCTTGGAGAAGGTCAGGATATTGGAGACTGGAGAAGGTGAGGATATTGGACATTGGAGAAGGTCAGGATATTGGAGCTTGGAGTAGGTGAGGAGATTGGAGAAGGTGAGGATGTTGGAGATTGGGAGAAGGTGAGGATGTTGGAGATTGGAGAAGGTCAGGATATTTGAGAATGGAGGTGGTCAGGATATTGGAGATTGGAGAAGGTGTGGGTATTGGAGATTGGAGAAGGTGAGGATATTGGAGATTGGGGAAGGTGAGGATATTGTACTGGGGTGAAGGTGAGGATATTGGAAATTGGATAGGTGAGGATATTGGAGATTGTAGAAGGTGAGGATATTGGAGATTGGAGAATGTGAGGATATTGGAGATTGGAGAAGGTGAGGATATTGGAAATTGGAGCTGGTCAGGATATTGGAGATTGGAGAAGGTGAGGATATTGGAGATTGGAGAATGTCAGGATATTGGAGATTATAGAAGGTGAGGATGTTGGAGATTGGAGAAGGTGAGGATATTGGAGATTGGAGGAGGTGAGGATATTGGAAGTTGGAGGTCAGGATATTCGAGATT
Source organism: Somniosus microcephalus (assembly GCF_052327205.1). NCBI lineage: Eukaryota > Metazoa > Chordata > Chondrichthyes > Squaliformes > Somniosidae > Somniosus > Somniosus microcephalus. The sequence goes on from NC_141004.1 coordinate 86,187,707, forward strand.
GGAGAAGGTGAGGATATTGTAGATTGGAGAGGATATTGGAGAGGTTGAGTATATTGGAGCGGGGAGAAGGTGAGAATATTGGAGATTGGAGAAGCTGAGGATATTGGAGAAGGTGAGGATAATGGAGGTTGGAGAAGGTGAGAATATTGAAGATTGGAGAAGGTGAGGATACTGGAGCTTGGAGAAGGTGAGGATATTGGTGATTGGGGAAGGTGAGGATATTGGAGCTTGGAGAAGGTGAGGATATTGGAGTCGGGAGAAGGTGAGGATATTGGAGATTGGGAGAAGGTGAGGATATTGGAGATTGGAGGTGGTCAGGATATTGGAGATTGGTGAAGGTCAGGATATTGGAGATTGGAGAAGGTCAGGATATTTGAGAATGGAGGTGGTCAGGATATTGGAGATTGGAGAAGGTGAGGGTGTTGGAGATTGGAGAAGGTGAGGCTTTTGAGATTGGAGAAGGTGAGGATATTGGAGATTGGAGAAGGTGAGGATATTGGTGATTGGAGAATGTGAGGATATTGGAGATTGGAGAAGGTGAGGATATTGGAGATTGGACAAGGTCAGGATATTGGAGATTGGAGAAGGTGAGAATATTGGAGATTGGAGAAGTTCAGGATATTGGAGAAAGGGGAAGGTGAGGATATTGGAGATTGGAGAAGGTGAGGATAATGGAGATTGGAGAAGGTGAGGGTATTGGCCATTGAAGATGATCAGGATATTGGAGATTGGAGAAGTTCAGGATATTGGAAATTGGAGGAGGTCAGGATATTGGAGATTGGAGAAAGGAGAGGGGATCGGAGAGGAGAGAGGATCAGAGAGGAGAGAGAATCAGAGAGGAGAGAGGAGGAGAGAGGAGAGAGGATCAGAGAGGAGAGAGGATTAGAGAGGAGAGGGGATCAGAGAGGAGAGGGGAACAGAGAGGAAAGGGGATCAGGGAGGAGAGGGATCAGGGAGGAGAGGGATCAGGGAGGAGAGGGATCAGGGAGGAGAGGGGATCAGAGAGGAGAGGATCAGAGAGGAGAGAGGATCAGAGGAGAGAGGATCAGAGAGGAGAGAGGATCAGAGAGGAGAGGGGATCAGAGAGGAGAGGGGATCAGAGAGGAGAGAGGATCAGAGAGGAGAGAGGAGAGAGGATCAGAGAGGAGAGAGGATCAGAAAGGAGAGAGGATAAGAGAGGAGAGAGGATCAGAGAGGAGAGAGGATCAGAGGAGAGAGGATCAGAGAGGAGAGAGGATCAGAGAGGAGAGCATCAGAGAGGTGAGGCGATCAGAGTAAAGAGCGGATCAGAGAGGAGAGAGGATCAGAGAAGAGAGGGGATCAGAGAGGAGAGGGGATCGGAGAGGAGAGGATCAGAGAGGAGAGAGGATCAGAGAGGAGAGAGGATCAGAGAGGAGAGAGGATCAGAGAGGAGAGGGGATCAGAGAGGAGAGGGGATCAGCGAGGAGAGGGGATCAAAGAGGAGAGGGGATCAGAGAAAAGAGCGGGTCAGAGAAAAGAGCGGGTCAGAGAGGAGGGAGGATCAGAGAGGAGAGGGGATCAGAGAGGAGAGGGGATCAGAGAGGAGAGGGGATCAGAGAGGAGAGGGGATCAGAGAGGAGAGGGGATCAGAGAGGAGTGGGGATCAGAGAGAGAGGATCGGAGAGGAGAGAGGATCAGAGAGGAGAGGGGTTCAGATAGGAGAGGGGATCAGAGAGGAGAGGGGATCAGAGAGGAGAGGGGATCAGAGAGGAGAGGGGATCAGAGAGGAGAGAGGATCAGAGAGGAGAGAGGATCAGAGAGGAGAGAGGATCTGAGAGGAGAGGGGATCAGAGAGGAGAGAGGATCAGAGAGGAGAGGGGATCAGAGAGGAGAGAGGATCTGAGAGGAGAGGGGATCAGAGAGGAGAGGGGATCAGAGAGGAGAGAGGATCAGAGAGGAGAGAGGATCAGAGAGGAGAGAGGATCAGAGAGGAGAGGGGTTCAGATAGGAGAGGGGATCAGAGAGGAGAGGGGATCAGAGAGGAGAGGGGATCAGAGAGGAGAGGGGATCAGAGAGGAGAGGGGATCAGAGAGGAGAGGGGTTCAGAGAGGAGAGGGGATCAGAGAGGAGAGGGGATCAGAGAGGAGAGAGGATCTGAGAGGAGAGGGGATCAGAGAGGAGAGGGGATCAGAGAGGAGAGAGGATCAGAGAGGAGAGGGGATCAGAGAGGAGAGAGGATCTGAGAGGAGAGGGGATCAGAGAGGAGAGGGGATCAGAGAGGAGAGAGGATCAGAGAGGAGAGAGGATCAGAGAGGAGAGAGGATCAGAGAGGAGAGGGGTTCAGATAGGAGAGGGGATCAGAGAGGAGAGGGGATCAGAGAGGAGAGGGGATCAGAGAGGAGAGGGGATCAGAGAGGAGAGAGGATCAGAGAGGAGAGAGGATCAGAGAGGAGAGAGGATCTGAGAGGAGAGGGGATCAGAGAGGAGAGGGGATCAGAGAGGAGAGAGGATCAGAGAGGAGAGAGGATCAGAGAGGAGAGGGGATCAGAGAGGAAATGGGATCAGGGAGTAGAGGGGAACAGGGAGGAGAAGGGATCAGAGAGGAGAGGATCAGAGAGGAGAGGATCAGAGGAGAGGGGATCAGAAAGGAGAGAGAATCAGAGAGGAGAGAGGATCAGAGAGAGAGGATCTGAGAGGAGAGAGGATCTGAGAGGAGAGAGGATCTGAGAGGAGAGGGGATCAGAGAGGAAGAGGGGATCAGAGAGGAGAGGGGATCAGAGAGGAGAGGGGATCAGAGAGGAGAGGGTATCAGAGAGGAGAGGGTATCAGAGAGGAGAGGGTATCAGAGAGGAGAGGGGATCAGAGAGGAGAGGATCAAAGAGGAGAGAGGATCAGAGAGGAGAGGGGATCAGAGAGGAGAGGGGATCAGAGAGGAGAGAGGCTCAGAGAGGGGCGAGGATCAGAGAGGAGAGGGGATCAGAGAGGAGAGGGGATCAGAGAGGAGAGGGGATCAGAGAGGAGAGAGGATCAGAGAGAGAGGATCGGAGAGGAGAGAGGATCAGAGAGGAGAGAGGATCAGAGCGGAGAGGGGATCAGAGAGGAGAGAGGATCAGAGAGGAGAGGGGATCCGATAGGAGAGGGGATCACAGAGGAGAGGGGATCAGAGAGGAGAGAGGATCAGAGAGGCGAGAGGATCAGAGAGGAGAGGGGATCAGTGCGGAGAGGGGATCAGAGAGGAGTGGGGATCGGAGAGGAGAGAGGATCAGAGAGGAGAGGGGATCAGAGAGGAGAGGGGATCAGAGAGGAGAGAGGATCAGAGAGGAGAGGGGATCAGAGAGGAGAGGGGATCACAGAGGAGAGGGGATCAGAGAAAAGAGCGGATCAGAGAGGAGGGAGGGTCATAGAGGAGAGGGGATCAGAGACGAGAGAGGATCAGAGAGGGGCGAGGATCAGAGAGGAGAGGGGATCAGGGAGGAGAGGGGATCAGAGAGGAGAGAGGATCAGATAGAGAGAGGATCAGAGAGGAGAAGGGATCAGAGAGGAGTGGGGATCAGAGAGGAGAGAGGATCAGAGAGGAAAGGATCAGAGAGGAGAGGAAAGGATCAGAGAGGAGAGGGGATCAGAGAGGAGAGGGGATCAGAGAGGAGAGGGGATCAGAGAGGAGGGGGATCAGAGAAAAGAGCGGATCCGAGAGGAGAGAGGATCAGAGAGGAGAGAGGATCAGAGAGGAGAGAGGATCAGAGAGGAAAGGATCAGAGAGGAGAGGGGATCAGAGAGGAGAGGGGATCAGAGATGAGAGAGGATCAGAGAGGAGAGGGGATCAGAGAGGAGAGATGATCAGAGAGGAGAGGGGATCAGAGAGGAGAGAGGATCAGAGAGGAGAGGGGATCAGAGAGGAGAGGGGATCAGAGAGGAGAGGAGATCAGAGAGGAGAGGGGATCAGAGAGGAGAGAGGATCAGAGAGGAGAGAGGATCAGAGAGGAGAGGGGATCAGAGAGGAAAGATGATCAGAGAGGAGAGGGGATCAGAGAGGAGAGGGGATCAGAGAGGAGAGGGGATCAGAGAGGAGAGGAGATCAGAGAGGAGAGGGGATCAGAGAGGAGAGAGGATCAGAGAGGAGAGAGGATCAGAGAGGAGAGAGGATCAGAGGAGAGGATCAGAGAGGAGAGGGGATCAGAGAGAAGAGATGATCAGAGAGGAGAGGGGATCAGAGAGGAGAGGGGATCAGAGAGGAGAGAGGATCAGAGAGGAGAGGGGATCAGAGAGGAGAGATGATCAGAGAGGAGAGGGGATCAGAGGGGAGAGAGGATCAGAGAGGAGAGAGGATCAGAGAGAGGGGATCAGAGAGGAGAGGGGATCAGAGGGGAAGAGAGGCTCAGAGAGGAGAGGATCAGAGAGGATCAGGTTTCAGTCCCACCTCCATCAACTTCTGGCCAACCCACGCTATTTTCCCTTGATTAACCTTGTTAAGACCACCCAGCGGGTTTAGCAGGCGAATTAAGGGAAAGCCGGTTACAGAGAATGTCAACGTATGACGTTTCATCTGTCAAAAATCTTTGACAGGTGAATTGTCATCGTTTGACAGCTCTGTGAAGCTGTCAAACAGTGACATTCTCTGTAGTTTGATGAGTTCTTGAATTCAAGACCTCATCAAACCTTTTTTTTTGCAGAAATTAGATGGTTGTTCTTGTGTCCGTGTATAATAAGACACAGACAGCAGGAGAACGGTACAACAGCTGTTTACTAAACGTGGCTCACACTGGAACTAGTCTGTACAGATTACTACTCAGTGCTATATACAGGTGTGGTCAGTGCCGGTCCTGCTGTATACATGAGCTGTAAAAGATAGTTCCCCCCTAAAAAGGTATATACAATACAATTCCTCCCCTTTTAGATTAACAGTACCATAACACTCATTTAACAATTAAATATCAAACTAATTACAATTAACACTTTTAACATGCAACATTAGCTGAAAATAGTCTATTTATATATTCAGTCTTTGGGGAGCCTTCCTGATCCTTTCTGGATAGCGCCTTTCCCGAGCGTCTTGCTCTTGGTGCGGAGGCGATTCTGGCCCCCTGTCGTCGGTTGGTTCATCAGTTTTCGATGCTACTGTTTCTGGGGTAGATGCGACCTGTACATCGGGTTCATCAGCAGGTACGTATGGGCGAGGCATGGGGTTGACTTGTTCCTGTGACTCTAGGATCTGGTCAGCATGGCGTCTCACGATGCTCTCCCCAACGTCCACTGTTTACATTAGTGGGCCCTGCCGTGTGCATATCATTCCTGGCTGCCATTTTTCTGTTCGGTAGTCGTGGGCCAAGACTGGTTGCCCTACATTGAAGCTCCTTGTTGGCTTCTCATGGATGTGCTGGAATTGCTTACTCTCAACATCTCTTCGTACGTTTGGTCTGAGCAAATCCAGGCGAGATCTTAACCTTCGGTTAAAGAACATCATGGCTGGGGCCTGATTGGTGACTGCATGTGTTGCATTCCGGTAGGCGAACAGGAAATTGTCCACCTTGTGCTGCAGCGGAATGTTGTCATTGTACATAGCCTTTATTGCCTTCTTAAAGGTTTGTACGAACCTCTCAGCCAATCCATTTGTGGCTGGATGATACGGGGCAGATGTGTAATGCCTTACCCCATTCTTTTTCAAGAACCTCCGGAACTCTTCGGACACAAACTGTGGTCCGTTGTCGGAGCAAATCTGTTCTGGCAAGCCATTCCTGGCAAAAATGGTCCGTAGGACTGCAATAGTTTTCTCCATGGTGGTGGAGGACATATTGATGACCTGAGGCCATTTTGAGTGCGCATCCACGGCTATTAAAAACATTGAGTCCATGAATGGACCAGCAAAATCAATATGCACCCGTTGCGATGGAGATGAGGGCCACTCCCATGGGTGTAGAGGGGCCTGTGGTGGTGCATTTTGGACTTTCAAGCATCCTGAGCAGCTCTTGGTCAGGTCCTTGATTTGTTTATCGATTCCCGGCCACCACACATAAGCCTTGGCTAGGCTTTTCATTTTTACCCCTCCCAGATGACCCTCATGAAGCTCATTGAGCACTCTATCCCTTAACTTGGGTGGAATTACCACTCGGGATCCACGCATCAAGGTCCCCCGGCACACTGACAGCTGGTCTCTCCTTGTCGAGAATGCTGGCAACAGTGAGTCGCCATGTGCTGGCCATCCCTTCACCGTCAAATCATATACCCGAGACAGTGTCGGGTCATTTCGGGTTTCCTTTTCGATACAAGCGTTAGTTACTGGTAGGTATTCAACTATAATCGAATGGAATATTTCGACAGGATCCACTGCTGGTGCTTCCTCCGCAGTAGGCAGTGGCAGGCATGATAGCCCATCAGCATTTGCATGCTGTTTCGTGCCCTTATATTCAATCGCATAGTGGTGCACCCCTAGAAAAAGTGACCATCTTTGTAGTCGTTGCGCAGTCATCACCGGAACGCCCTTCTTCGGATTAAAAATGGAGAGAAGAGGCTGGTGATCAGTCAGCAAGGTGAATTTCTGCCCGTGCAGATAGTGATTGAAATTTTTCACTCCCCACGCTAGGCTGAGGGCCTCCCTGTCAATCTGGGCGTAGTTACGCTCGGCTGAGGTTAGTGATCGTGACGCAAAGGCTATTGGCCCCTCTGAGCCATCTGAGAATTTGTGCGACAGCACCGCTCCAATGCCGTAGGGTGACACATCACATGCCAACCGAATTGGTAATGCCGGGTTGTAATGGGCCAATACCTCTTTCGATGTGATTAGTGTTTTGCTCTTCTGGAAAGCTCGTCTCCATTCGTCACTACACTTCCATGGCACCCCAGTTTGCAGTAGGGTGTTCAGTGGGTGTAGTATTGTAGACAAATTTGGCAAGAACTTATGGTAGTAGTTTACCAGCCCGAGGAACGGCCTCAGTTGTGACACATTTTCCGGTGCTGGAGCCTTGACTACTGCCTCAATCTTCTCTGGGGACTTATGTAACCCCTCTTTATCGATAATGTGGCCACAATACGAGATCTGTTTTCTAAAAAACTCGCATTTGGGGCGGTTAGCTCGGAGCCCATATTCCTGCAATCTAGTGATTGGCAAGGTGCTCCAGGTTGGCAAGGTGATCACTGTCATTTTCGCCCGTGACCAGGATGTCGTCCAAATAACACTGGGTCCCTGGGATCCCTTGCAGGACTTGTTCCATTGCCCTCTGCCAAATAGCCGGAGCTGATGCTACCCCGAATACCAGCCGGTTGTATTGGTAGAGACCTTTATGGGTGTTGATTGTGAGGTATTTTTTTGATGCTTCTTCTACCCCCATTTGCAGATACGCCTGGGCCATATCAATCTTAGTGAAGCGTTTCCCTCCAGATAGCGAGGCGAAAATATCTTCAATCCGCGGAAGTGGATATTGTACGGTGTGAAGGATCGGGTTCACTGTTACCTTAAAGTGCCCACAGATGCGAACCTTCCTTGGTTCCCCAGGCATGCTGCTCAACGACTTTTTCATCACAGGGACAATGGGTGTAGCCCACTCGCTCCAGTCTACCTTGGACAGTACACCTGAACATTCTAGACTCTCCAGCTCTGCTTCGACGGCTGGGCGGATCGCATAAGGTACCGGTCTGGCCTTAAAAAATTTTGGGCTTGCGTTTTCTTCAATTTTAATCGTCGCTGTCATGCCTTTTAGTGTTCCGAGTCCTTGCTGGAACACTTCTTTCGCGTCAGTTAGGATCTTTGACAGTCGCCCAGGTGTGATGTCGTCATCCTTTTTGTCAGCCACAGTCAGTGCCTGTATGGAATGGCAATCCAGTTGTATTTTCCGGACCCATTCAAGTCCCAGTAATGGTGGTCCTCCATCTTGCAATACATACAGGTCTAGTTTTGGTGTTTCCTTACCGTTATATATAACGGTCACCCTTATTTTTCCTTTGGGGTAGACTTTTTGCCCCGTGTACGTCTTCAAAATAATTTTTGTGTCTCTCAAGGGTATGTGTGAAAATAGCCGCTCGTAGTCCCGTCGGTTTATGACTGTTAGGGCTGATCCTGTGTCCAATTCCATCTTTAGCTGGACTCCTGCTATCTTGAGAGTGACCCAAATGGTTCAGTGATCCTCCGTTGTGATCACATTATGTAGTTTCAGACAACTCAGTTCCCTGCTTTCGGAGTCGTTATCACTCTTTTGTTCATCTGAACTATTCTCCGTCATCTTATGTACCTTCTTGTACTTTACTCTGGTAGGTTTCTTATTGCTGGTTTTCTTTCCCGACCTGCAGGCTCGTGCAATGTGTCCTACTTTTCCACACTGTCTGCACACTTTGTCTTTGAACCAGCAATCATTCTGGTCATGTGTTGTTCTGCCGCAGCGATTGCACTTCTCTGTTCCATATGACATTTCGTTTGTGCCATATTCTTGCGGTCTCTGTTGTATCTCTGCAGTGCCCCGTGCTGCTGCTTCATATGATACCGCAATGCTGAAAGCCTTTGCCAGCGTAAGGTCCTTTTCAGATAAAAGCCGTTTCTGGGTTCATTCACTTTGAAGCCCACACACAAACTTGTCCCTTAAGGTATCTGCCAGTCTCGCTCCAAACTGGCAGTGTTTCGATAGTTTGCGCAGTTCTGTTAAATAATCAGCATTGCTTTCATCCTTATGCTGGTTCCGTTTGTGAAACTTGAATCTTTCTGCTATCAGCAGCGGTGTGGGGTTTAAATGTTCCTGTAGTATCGTTACTATGTCTTCAAAACTCTTTTCCATTGGCTTCGTTGGGGTTACTAGATTTCGTAATAAACCATACGTCTTTGCACCCATTAAATTTAACAATACCAACGCTTTCTTGTCATCTGACACCTCATTTGCCTTGCAGTATACCTCTATTCGTTCGACATATGCAGTCCAATCTTCAACTTCATTGTCAAATGCGGTGATACTGCCATGCTTCGGCATTTTGGGTGTGGTTTAAAATGGCGTCTCCCAATCACTTAAAATGGCGTCTCCCGCGCTTTCCTTCCTCCCCCGCTGCTGCCAACGCCGCTCCCGGCGGTTCTCGTGGCAATGGCGATGCCCTGTAGGTTTCGCGCGCTTCTCCTGCACTGCTGCCAATGCCGCTCACGGCGGTCCTCGCGGCAATGGCGGCGCCTCGCGGGTTTCTGTGCGTCTCTCTCTCCCTCTCTCCGACGCTGCTCGGCCCCTGAACACTGGCTGCGCCCTGTGCGCTCTGCCCTCTCTCTCTCCCTCATCGACGCTGCTCGGCCCTTTGCTGTGCCGCTTGGTCGGGCCCTAGCCCGCCGCTGTCCGGGAAGGGTCTGCGCACTACCTGTTGCCAGCCCGTTTTGCTGGACCACCTCGACTGGAAAGCCAAGCCTGGCTCTCGACAGCCTCCCCCACAATTCTCGAGTCTCTGCTGGATGACTGGGCGGTTGCCCGTGGTTGATGCCCGAGTCTCTGGCCTTGACCTCCAATCCACTGATCTCCAGGAACAAATCCCCGGGAGGTGATGCAGAGTTGCAGGTAGGTTCGAACTTGCCTTGTCCCAATGTTGTGTCCGTGTATAATAAGACACAGACTGCAGGAGAACGGTACAACAGGTGTTTACTAAACGTGGCTCACACTGGAACTGGTCTGTAGAGATTACTACTCAATGCTATATACAGGTGTGGTCACTGCCGGTACTGCAGTATACATGAGCTGTAAAAGATAGTTCCCCCCTTAAAGGTATATACATTACAGTTGTTGCATTGGAGAATGCAATGGCCATCTGTCATCTCTGTCGGTGAGATGTGAGACTCTCCGCATCCCCACCGATTGAAGCCTGCAGAAGAAACAAAGGAGGGGGAGCCCTGATAATAAAGGATGGGATAAAGGCGGTAGAGAGAAAGTATTTTATCTCCAAAAATCAAGAAGTAGAATCAATTTGGGTGGAGCTAAGAAACAGCAAAGGGCAGAAAACATTGGTGGGAGTTGTTTATAGGCCCCCAAACAGTAGTTGTAATGTAGGGCGGAATATAAATCAGGAAATTAGAGGCACATGTAACAAGGGTAATACAGTAATCATGGGTGTTGAATCCGTGTGTTAATGGAGACACGGAATGCAGGAGTTGATTTAACAAGTGTTTACTGAACAAAGTCTGGAGGTGAACTAACTATACAAGACGCTATACAGGCTTATATACCCGAGTGGTCACTACCGGTACTACAGTACACAGGGGCTTCAAAAAAACATAGTTCCTCTTAAAAGGTACATACACTACAATTCCTCCCCTTTTAGATAAATAGTACATAACATTTTAAGTAATCATTAAATAACATTTTTACAAGAACAATAATCTAGACATTTGCTGAAGTTAATCAATTACAAATTCAGTCTCTCTGGAGGCTTCCTGACTTGGTCCGGATAATGCCTCGGTGTAGTAGGTTCTTTTGGCAAGGTCGATTCGGCTTGAATGCCAGTGTCGGGTTCATCTGGTTCCAGTATCACCGGATCGGAGGTAGATACTATGGGTATCTCTGCTTCATCACTAGGCGTATAGAGTTGTGGTGTAGGTTGTCCCTTTTCGGATGACTCTATGATCTGGTCAGCATGGCGCCTTATTATGCTTTCTCCTATGTCCACGGTATACATCAGCGGTCCTAGTCGTGTGCAAATAGTTCCAGGCTGCCATTTCTCGGTATGGTAGTCCCGTGCCAAAACTTGTTGACCTATCTGGAAGGTTTTAGTTGGCCTTTCATTCATGATTTGAAATGCCGGTTCTCTACGTCCCTTCTGATGTTTGGCTTGATCAAATCCAGCCGGCATCTTAGTCTTCTATTGAAAAACATCATGGCGGGGGTTTGGTTTGTAACCACGTGTTGCATTCCTGTACGCAAACAAGAAGTTATCTACCTTATGTTGTAGATTTATGTCTTCATTACCCATGGCCTTTATGGCCTTCTTGAAGGTCTGGACAAACCTTTCAGCTAATCCATTGGTGGCGGGATGGTATGGGGCGGACGTGTAGTGCTTAACCCCATTGTTTTTTTAAGAACTTCCTGAATTCTTCGGATACAAATTGCGGTCCATTATCAGAACAGATCTGTTCAGGCAGCCCATTCCTGGCGAATATGGTCCTTAATACTGTGACGGTTTTTCCCGTGGTGGTGGAGGACATCTTTATTACCTCCGGCCACTTGGAGTGTGCATCCACCGCGATTAAGAACATCGAGTCCATAAATGGACCAGCAAAGTCGATATGTACCCTTTGCCATGGAGATGAGGGCCACTCCCATGGATGTAGAGGGGCTTGTGGTGGGGCGTTTTGGACCTTCTGGCATCCTAGACAGCTCTTGGTCATTTCTTCGATGTCTCCATCGATACCTGGCCACCACACAAACGCTCTGGCTAAGTTCGTCATTTTCACTCCACCCAGATGCCACTCGTGAAGCTCCTTTAGCACTTTATCCTGGAGTTTGGGTGGAATCACCACTCTGGATCCACACATCAAGGTTCCTCTGCACACTGACAGCTGTTCTCTTCTTTGCGAGAATGCTGGCAACAGTGGTTCGCCATGTGCTGGCCATCCCTTCACCGTTAAATCGTAGACTCATGAGAGAGTCGGGTCATTTCTTGTTTCCTTTTCAATGGTAGAATTTGTCACTGGTAGACATTCCACTATGGTCGAGTGGAACATCTCCACGTTGGCAACGGTAGGCGCGATAACCCGTCAGCATTCCCATGCTGTTTTGTTCCTTTGTATTCTATGTCATATTGGTGTGCCCCTAGGAAAAGGGACCACCTCTGTAGCCTTTGCGCTGTCATAATGGGAACGCCCTTTTTAGGGTTGAATATGGAGATGAGGGGTTGATGGTCAGTCAACAAGGTAAATTTTTGTCTGTGTAGGTAATGGTTGAATTTCTTCACCCCCCACACCAGGCTGAGTGCCTCCCTGTCGATCTGGGCATAGTTACGCTCAGCTGAGTTCAATGAGCGTGACGCAAAAGCTATCGGCCGCTCCGAGCCATCAGGGAATCTATGCAATAATACTGCTCCCACGCCGTAAGGGGATGCATCGCACGCCAGTCTGATTGGCAGTGATGGGTTGTAATGAGCCAACACTTCCTTGGATGTGATCAAGCCTTTGCATTTATGGAAGGCCCGTTTACAGTCTTCGCTCCATTTCCAAATTACTCCCATTTGTAGCAGTGCATTAAGAGGGTGCAGAACCGTTGACAAGTTCGGTAAAAATTTATGATAGTAATTTATTAATCCCAGGAACGACCTTAATTGTGAGACATTTTCAGGCGCTGGGGCTTTTACGACCGCTTCAATTTTTTCAGGTGACTTATGCAACCCTTCTTCGTTAATGACATGGCCACAATATGATATGGGCAGCACGGTGGCATAGTGGTTAGCACTGTTGCCTCACAGCGCCAGGGACCCGGGTTCGAATCCGGCCTCGGGCGACTGTCTGTGTGGAGTTTGCACATTCTCCCCGTGTTTGCGTGGGTTTCCTCCGGGTGCTCCGGTTTCCTCCCACAGTCCAAAGATGTGCAGGTTAGGTTGATTGGCTATGATTAAAAAAAAAAATTGACCCTTAGTGTTAGGGGGGTTAAATACGTGGGGTTACGGGGATAGGGTGGGATATGTGTTGGTGTAGGGGTTACGGGGATCGGGTGGGATATGTGTCGGTGCAGGCTCGATGGGCCGAAACGGCCTCTATCTGCACTGTGGGGTTTCTGTGATTCTGTGATTCTGTGATATTTGTTTCTGGAAAAATTCGCACTTGGGGCGATTTGCTCGTAGGCCCCGTTCTCTCAGCCTCGTGAGCACCTTCTCCAAATTGGCAAGGTGCTCGTTGTCGTTTTCTCCTGTTACAAGGACGTCGTCTAGGTAGCATCGAGTCCCCGGAATCCCTTGCAGGACTTGCTCCATAGCTCTTTGCCAGATAGCTGGAGCTGATGCTACTCCGAAAACCAGTCGATTGTACTGGTACAGGCCTTTGTGTGTGTTTATCGTGAGATACTTTTTGGAGGCCTCCTCAACCTCCATCTGTAGATATGCCTGTGCCAAGTCAATTTTGGTGAAACGTTTCCCTCCGGATAGTGAGGCGAAAATATCTTCTATCCTCGGAAGAGGATACTGTACCGTGTGAAGAACCGGGTTTACAGTCACCTTGAAGTCCCCACAGATGCGAATTTTTCTCTGTTCTTCAGATTTATCATTATTCAACGTTTTCTTCATGACCGGGACGATGGGTGTTGCCCACTCGCTCCAATCTACCTTGGATAACACGCCTGCTTTTTCCAAATTCTCCAGCTCTGCCTCGACTGCTGGACGAATTGTGTATGGCACCGGCCTTGCCTTAAAAAACTTGGGAATTGCCGCATCTTCCACTTTTATTGAGGCGGTGGCGCCTTTCAGGGTTCCTAGTTCCTGTTGAAACACTTCTTTGGCGTTAGCCAAGATTTCTTTTAATCGTCCAGGTATAACGTCATCATCATTTTTTTTCTTACTGGTCACCGTCAGTGCCTGAATGGAGTGCCAGTCTAAACGTATCTTTCTGATCCATTCACGTCCCAACAACGGTGGACCACCATCTTACAGAACGTATAAATACAACTTCTGTATTTCCTTGCCGTTGTATACAACAGGCACCCTTATTTTTCCTCTGGGGTATACTTTCTGCCCTGTATATGTCTTCAAGATAATGGATGTGTCTTTCAAAGGTATATGCGGAAATAGCCGCTCGTAATCCCGTCGACTTATGACGGTCAGAGCTGATCCTGTATCTAGCTCCATTTTAACTGGGGACCCCGCTATCGTGAGGGTAACCCAAATGGTCTGGTAATCTTCTTTGGCAATTACATAATGTAATTTGAGACAGCTTAGTCTCTTGTTTCCGGAGTCGCTATCGCTCTTCTGGTCTTCGGAGCTACTGTCCGTCATCATTTGTACCTTTCTGTACTTTTCCTTATTGACCTTTTTACTGTCAGCGGATTTTTTTCCAGATCTGCATACACGTGCAATGTGTCCCATCTTTCCGCATTGCCTGCATGCTTTGTCCTTGAACCAGCAGTCCCTCTGGTCATGGGTGGATCTGCCGCAGTGATAACATCTCTCGAAACCCCGTGTCATTTCATGGGTGCCGAAGTCCTGTGGCTTTTGCTGTATCTCTGCAGCTCCTCTTGCTGCTGCTTCGTATGATACAGCCACACTGAAAGCCTTGTCCAGTGTCAAATCTTTCTCAGAAAGTAGTCTTTTCTGTGTTCCTTCGCTTAGGAGACCGCAGACGAATTTGTCTCAGAGAATCTGCCAGTCCTGCCCCGAATTGGCAGTGCTTTGACAGCTTTCGTAATTCGGTGAGGTGATCAGCGTTACTTTCATTCTTGTGCTGATTCCTCCTGAAGAATTTGAATCGTTCCGCTATCAGCAGCGGTGTTGGGTTTAAGTGCTCCTGTAGGGTATCAACAATCTCCTTAAAATTCTTGTCCATCGGTTTGGCTGGAGTGACCAAGTTTCGTAACAGCCCGTATGTCCTTGCGCCCATCAGATTTAGAAGTACCGATGCCTTTTTATCATCCGCTATTTCATTCGCCTTGCAATATACCTCCACTCTTTCCACATATGTGGTCCAATCCTCTATATCACTATCGAAAGCAGTAATATTGCCAGTCTTAGGCATCCTGAAAATCAAAAATGGCGCCTCCCGCGCTTTTCCTTCTTCCCTGCCGAGTCAAGATGGCGCCTCCCGCGCTTTCCCGCCGCTGCCGCCAACGCTGTTCTCCGCGGTATTTCTATTTTTTTATTTACACATATATTTTAAACAGTTTCTCCGTCACTTGGGGAATTGTTCCCGTCGGACTCTCTGGGACTTTCCCCTCCCTCTGCTCGGTCCGAACGCCGACCTGCTTTGCAGCGCCGGCCGTCTCCTGAGTGCTCCACCCTCTGTCTCTGTTTGCTTCTGCTTTCCGACTCGCTGCCCGGCCCCGCTGCAGAGCCACCCGATCAGAGCCACAGCCCGCCGCCCAGGAAGGATCAGTGCACTACCTGCCACCAGCCTGTTTAGCTGGTGAAACCAGAGTTTTTTTTTCTTTGACCTTCGTCTGAGGAATCGATCTCCTTGAGGTGCTGCAGAATTGCAGGTAAGTTCGTTTCTAACTCGTCGCCACTGTTGAATCCGTGTGTTAATGGAGACATGGAATGCAGGAGTTGATTTAACAAGTGTTTACTGAACAAAGTCTGGAGGTGAACTAACTATACAAGACGCTATACAAGCTTATATACCCGAGTGGTCACTACCGGTACTACAGTACACAGGGGCTTCAAAAAAACATCGTTCCTCTTAAAGGTACATACACTACAATGGGGGACTTTAATCTACATATAGACTGGGCAAACCAAATTTTCAGTAATAGTGTGGAGGACGAATTCATGGAATGTATGCAAGATAGTTTTCTAGATCAGTATGTTGACGAACCAACTAGGGAACAGGCTATTTTAGATCGAGTATTGTGCAATGAGAAAGGGTTAATTAATAACCTAGTAGTAAAGGGGCCTTTAGGGAAGAGTGAACATAATATGATAGAATTTTATATTGAGTTTGAAAGTGATATAGTTAAATTCGAAACTAGAGTCTTAAATCTAAACAAAGCAAACTACGTAGGTATAAGGGGTGAGTTGGCTAAGGTAGATTGGGATATTACATTAAAAGGTATGACGGTAGACAAGCAATGGCTAGTATTTAAAGAATTAATACATAATTTACAACAAATATACATTCCTTTAAGGCACAAAAACCCCACAGGAAAAGTGGTCCAACCGTAACTATCAAGAGAAGTTAAAGATAGTATTAGATCAAAGGAAGAGGCTTATAATGTTTCCAAAAAGAGTAGTAAACCTGAGGATTGGGAGGATTTTTAGAATTCAGCAAAGGAGGACCAAGAAATTGATAAAGAAAGGGAAAATAGAATACGAGAGTAAAAGGGAATAGAGGGTTACGCTGATAGATTGAGATGAGGAAAGACGGGAGGAGGCTCGAGTGGAGGATAAACACCAGCATGGACTGGTTGGGCCGAATGGCCTGTTTATGTGCCCTATATCCTATGTAATCGTATGTAAACGCAGAGGAGAGAGAGCATGATGAGATGGAGGTTGAAATCACCGAGGATGAGAAGTCAGTCGGTACAGAGGCAGAGGGATGAAAGCAGAGAAGGTATCTCGGTGAGAAACTTGGCATGGTACTTGGGTGCGTGGTCGAGTACCAGGATTTAAAAGGAGAGGTGAGAGAGGTGGAACAAGAGGAGATGCTCAAAGAAGGAGTAGAGGGACAGACCAAGGTGAGATTTGGTAATTAGGTCCATACCGCCACTCCACCAACAGTTAGTGTGACAGTCGCAGTCCCGTTGTATTACGGACAACACTCGGACAGTTAGTGTGATGGTCACAGTCCCGTTGTATTACGGACAACACTTGGACAGTTAGTGTGACGGTCACAGTCCTGTTGCATTATGGACAACACTTGGACAGTTAGTGTGACGGTCACAGTCCTGTTGTATTATGGACAACACTCGGACAGTTAGTGTGACGGTCACAGTCCCGTTGTATTATGGACAACACTCGGACAGTTAGTGTGACGGTCACAGTCCTGTTGTATTATGGACAACACTTGGACAGTTAGTGTGACGGTCACAGTCCCGTTGTATTATGGACAACACTCGGACAGTTAGTGTGACGGTCACAGTCCTGTTGTATTATGGACAACACTCGGACAGTTAGTGTGACGGTCACAGTCCCGTTGTATTATGGACAACACTTGGACAGTTAGTGTGACGGTCACAGTCCCGTTGTATTATCGACAACACTTGGACAGTTAGTGTGACGGTCACAGTCCCGTTGTATTATCGACAACACTTGGACAGTTAATGTGACGGTCACAGTCCCGTTGTATTATGGACAACACTTGGACAGTTAGTGTGACGGTCACAGTCCTGTTGTATTATGGACAACACTCGGACAGTTAGTGTGACGGTCACAGTCCCGTTGTATTATGGACAACACTTGGACAGTTAGTGTGACGGTCACAGTCCCGTTGTATTATCGACAACACTTGGACAGTTAGTGTGACGGTCACAGTCCCGTTGTATTATGGACATAGCTTGGATGGTTTTGGTGAGTTTAATGGAAGGCATTTAGTGGATGGAGATTGATCACACCTGGTGTCATGGATGATCAACACTGTCAGGAGCAATCTTTGGACAGACGAAAACAATATATTTCATTCAATTCAGTTATGTGGAAATTGAAGGGGCAATTGCCCATCTCAATACTACATGGAGTAAACTTGCTGAATGCAGCATTGTTGTACATGTATGATTACTTACTCTTCTTTACTGCGAAGATAAAACACAAGCCCACAACGGATATGTAGACCATCACTGCAGTTGTGACTGCTGCTGCAACGTCACCATATGGAAGGGTACATCTCTTAACTGTAGATACAAATGTGACAGGAACAGTTACATCATGGGTTATTTACATAGAAACATAGAAGATAGGAGCAGGAGTAGGCCATTCGGCCTCTTGAGCCTGCTCTGCCATTCAATGCGATCATGGCTGATCATCCAAATACAGTACCCTGTCCCTGCTTTCTCCCCATACCCCTTGATCCCTTTAGCCTTAAGAAATATATAAGAACATAAGAAATAGGAGCAGGAGTAGGCCAATCGGCCCCTCGAGCCTGCTCCGCCATTCAATAAGATCATGGCTGATCTGATCCTAACCGCCAATCTACTATCACAGAACCATCTCCTGAATCTAACAGAATTAGACACACGAAATAGGAGCAGGATCAGGCTACACGGCCCCTGGGCCCGCTCCGCTACCCACAGGGCCATGTCCGATCCGAACCTAGGCTCATGTCCAAATTCCTGCCCGCTCCCCATAACCCTTTATTCCCTTTACTTCTAGGAAACTGTCTATTTCTGTTTTAAATTTATGTAATGATGTAGCTTCTACAGCTTTTTGGGGCAGCATATTCCATGGACCTACCACCCTTTGAGTGAAGTAGTTCCTCCTCATCTCAGTTTTGAAAGAGCAGCCCCTTATTCTAAGACTATGCCCCCTAGTTCTAGTTTCACCCATCATCGGGAACATCCTCCCCGCATCCACCCAATCCAACCCCTTCACAATCTTATATGTTTCAATAAGATCGCCTCTCATTCTTCTGAACTCCAATGAGTAGAGTCCCAATCTACTCAACCTCTCCTCATATGCCCATCCCCTCATCCCCGGGATTAACCGAGTGAACCTTCTTTGTACTGACTCGAGAGCAAGTATGTCTTTTCTTAAGTATGGACACCAAAACTGTATGCAGTATTCCAGGTGCGGTCTCACTAATACCTTGTACAACTGAAGCAATACATCCCTATTTTTATTTTTTATCCCCCTAGCAATGAAAGCCAACATTCCATTGGCCTTCTTAATCACTTGCTGCACCTGCATACTAACCTTTTGAGTTTCGTGCACCAGGACCCCCAGATCCCTTTGTACTTCAGTACTTTCCAGTTTCTTGCCATTAAGATAATAACTTGCTTTATCATTTTTCCTGCCAAAGTGCATAACCTCACACTTTCCAGTATTGTATTCCATCTGCCAAATCTCTGCCCACTTACTTAGCCTGTCTATGTCCCCTTGCAGGTTTTTAATGTCCTCCTCACTCACTTCTTTCCCTCCCATCTTAGTATCATCTGCAAACTTTGATATGTTACACTCGGTCCCCTCCTCCAAATCGTTAATATGGATTGTAAAGAGTTGGGGACCCAGCACCGGTCCCTGCGGAACACCACTAGTTACTGATTGCCATTCTGAGAATGAACCATTTATCGCAACTCTCTGCCTTCTGTTAGATAGCCAATCCTCTATTCATGCCAGAATATTACCCCCAATCCCGTGATTTTTTATCTTAAGCAATAATCTTTTGTGTGGCACCTTGTCAAATGCCTTTTGGAAGTCTAAATACACTACGTCCACTGGTTCCCCTTTATCCACCCTATATGTTACTTCCTCAAAGAACTCCAACAAATTTGTCAAACATGACTTCCCCTTCATAAAACCATGCTGACTTTGTCCTATTAAATGATGATTATCCAACTCCTTCTTGAATATATTTAATGAATTGGCCTCTACTGCCTTCTGTGGTAGAGAATTCCACAGGTTCACCACTCTCTGGGTGAACATATTCCTCCTCATTTCTGTCCTAAAGGTACTTAAGGAAGTGGCCCTAGAGATAGTAAATGCATTGCTGGTCATCTTCCAGAACTCGATCGACTCTGGAACGGTACCCATGGATTGGAGGGTAGCTAATGTTACCCCACTATTCAAAAAAGGTGGTAGAGAAAAAGCGGGGAACTATAGACCGGTAAGCCTGACATCGGTAGTGGGGAAAATGCTGGAGTCTATTATAAAAGATGTAATAGCAGAGCACTTGGAAAGCAGTGACAGGATCGGACAAAGTCAACATGGATTTACAAAAGGTAAATCATGCTTGACTAATCTACTGGAATTTTTTGAGGATGTAACTGGTAAAATAGATAAGGGAGAACCAGTGAATGTGGTGTATTTGGACTTTCGATATGGTCCCACATAAGAGATTAGCGTGCAAAATTAAGGCACATGGGATTGGGGGCAAGGTATTGACTTGGATAGAGAACTGGTTGGCGGACAGAAAGCAAAGAGTTGGAATAAACGGGTCATTTTCCGAGTGGCAGGCAGTGACTAATGGGGTACCGCAAGGATCGGTCCTAGGACCCCAGCTGTTCACAATATATATTAATGATCTGGACGAGGGAATTGGATGTAATATCTCCAAATTTGCAGACGACACAAAGCTGGGTGGGAGGGTAAGCTGTGAGGAGGATGTCGTGAAACTCCAGTACGATTTGGACAGGTTGGGTGATTGGGCAGAAGCATGGCAAATGCACTATAATGTGGATAAATGTGAGGTTATCCACTTTGGTGGCAAAAACAGGAAGGCAGATTATTATTTGAATGGCAATAGATTGGGAGAAGGGGAAGTGCAAAGAGACCTGGGTGCAATTTTTCACCAGTCGCTGAAGGTAAGCATGTAGGTGCAGCAGGCGGTTAAGAAGGCAAATGGTATGCTGGCCTTCGTAGCAAGAGGGTTCGAGTACAGGAACAAGGATGTATTGCTACAGTTGTACAGGGCCTTGGTGAGACCGCACCTTGAGTATTGTGTGCAGTTTTGGTCACCTTACCTGAGGAAGGACGTTCTTGCCATGGAGGGAGTGCAGCGAAGATTCACCAGGCTGATACCTGGGATGGCAGGAATGACGTATGAGGAGAGATTGTGTCGATTGGGCTTATACTCACTGGAGTTTAGAAGATTGAGAGGGGATCTCATCGAAACCTATAAAATTCTGTCAGGTCTGGACAGACTAGATGCAGGAAGGATGTTTTGGATGGCCGGGGAGTCCAGAACCAGGGGTCATAGTCTAAGGATAAGGGGTAAGCCATTTAGGACTGAAATGAGGAGGAACTTCTTCACCCAGAGAGTGGTGAACCTGTGGAATTCTCTGCCACAGAGGGCAGTGGAGGCCAGTTCATTAAATATATTCAAGAAAGAGTTGGATATATTTCTTAAGGCGAAAGGGATCAAGGGATATGGGGAGAAGGCAGGGACAGGGTACTGAATTTGGATGATCAGCCATGATCTCATTGAATGGCGGAGCAGGCTCGAAGGGCCGAATGGCCTACTCCTGCTCCTATCTTCTATGTTTCCATGTAAATGGCCTACCCCTTATCCTTAGAATGTGACCCCTGGTTCTGAACTCCCCGGCCATCGGGAACATCCTTCCTGCATCTAGTCTGTCCAGTCCTGTCAGAAATTTATAAGTTTCAATGAGATCCCCTCTCATTCTTCTAAACTCCAGCGAGTACAAGCCCAATCGAATCAATCTCTCCTCATACATCATTCCTGCCATCCCAGGTATCAGCCTGGTGAATCTTCGCTGAACTCCTTCCATGGCAAGAACATCCTTCCTCAGATAAGGCGACCAAAACTGCACACAATACTCAAGATGTGGTCTCACCAAGGCCCTGTATAATTGCAGCAAGACATCCTTGTTCCTGTACTCAAACCCTCTCGCTACGAAGGCCAACATGCCATTTGCCTTCTTAAAAGCCTGCTGCACCTGCATGCTTACCTTCAGAGACTGGTGCACAAGGACACCCAGGTCTCATTGCACTTCCCCTTCTCCCAATCTATTGCCATTCAGATAATAATCTGCCTTCCTGTTTTTGCCACCAAAGTGGATAACCTCACATTTATCCACGTTATATTGCATCTGCCATGCATCTGCCCAATCACCCAACCTGTCCAAATCATCCTGGAGTTTCTCGGCATCCTCCTCACAGCACACACGCCAACCCAGCTTTGTCTCATCTGCAAATTTGGAGATATTACATCTAGTTCCCTCGTCTAGATCATTAATATATATTGTGAATAGCTGGGGTCCGAGGACCGATCCCTGCGTTACCCCACTAGTTACTGCCTGCCACTCGGAAAAAGACCCGTTTATTCCAACTCTTTGCTTCCTGTCTGCCAACCAGTTCTCTGTCCAAGTCAATACCTTGCCCCCAATCCCATGTGCCTTAACTTTACACGCTAATCTCTTATGCGGGACCTTATCAAAAGCCTTCTGAAAGTCCAAATACATCACATCCACTGGTTCTCCCTTATCTATTTTACCAGTTACATCCACAAAAAATTCCACTAGATTAGTCAAGCATGATTTACCTTTTGTAAATCCATGTTGACTTTGTCTGATCCTGTCACTGTTTTCCAAGTGCTCTGCTATTACATCTTTTATAATGGACACTAGCATTCGGGCGTATTACTGTCAGATTATAGTGTTACTGTCCAATTATAGCGTTACTGTGAGATTATAGCGTTACTGTCAGGTTACTGCGTTACTGTCAGGTTACTGCGTTACTGTCAGATTACTGCGGTAACTAGTGGTGTTCCGCAGGGGTCAGTGCTGGCACCCCAACTCTTTACAATCTATATTAACGATTTGGAGGAAGGGACCGAGTGCAACATATCCAAGTTTGCCGACGATACAAAGATGGGAGGGAAAGCAGTGAGTGAGGAGGACATAAAAAACCTGCAAAAGGACATAGACAGGCTAAGTGAGTGGGCAGAGATTTGGCAGATGGAATATAATATTGGAAAGTGTGAGGTTATGCACTTTGGGAGAAAAAATCAAAGAGCAAGTTATTATCTAAATGGAGAGAAACTGCAAAGTGCTACAAAAGGGATCTGGGGGTCCTGGTGCATGAAACACAAAAAGTTAGTATGCAGGTGCAGCAGGTGATCAGGAAGGCCAATGGAATCTTGGCTTTTATTGCAAGGGGGATGGAGTATAAAAACAGGGAAGTCTTGCTGCAGTTATACAGGGTATTGGTGAGGCCACACCTGGAATACTGCGTGCAGTTTTGGTTTCCATATTTAAGAAAAGATATACTTGCTCTCGAGGCGGTTCAGAGATTCCGGAGATGAGGGGGTTGATGTATGAGGAAAGGTTGAGTAGGTTGGGCCTCTACTCATTGGAGTTCAGAAGAATGAGAGGCGATCTTATCGAAACATATAAGATTGTGAGAGGGCTTCATCGGGTGGATGCGGGGAGGATGTTTCCACTGATGGGTGAGACTAGAACTAGGGGACATAATCTTAGAATAAGGGGCTGCCCTTTCAAAACTGAGATGAGGAGAAACTTCTTCACTTAGAGGGTAGCAAATCTATGTAATTTGCTACCCCAGAGAGCTGTGGAAGCTGCAACATTAAATAAATTTTAAATGGAGATAGACAGTTTCCTAGCAGATAAGGGAATTAGAGGTTACGGGGAGAGGGCAGGGAAGTGGACGTGAGTCTAGATTCGGATCAGCCATGATCCTATTGAATGGCGGAGCAGGCCCGAGGGGCCGTATGCCCTACTCCTGCTCCTACTTCTTATGTTCTTACTGTCAGATTACTGTGTTACTGTCAGATTACTGTGTTACTGTCAGATTACTGCGTTACTGTCAGATTACTGCGTTACTGTCAGATTACTGCGTTACTGTCAGATGACTGCGTTACTGTCAGATTACTTTGTTACTGTCAGATTACTGTGTTACTGTCAGTTCCAGGGAGCAGTGAGGCGAGGAGGAGCCCGGTATAAAAACTGGCGCGAGCACCGAGGCCCGACCAGTTCCAGGGAGCAGTGAGGCGAGGAGGAGCCCGGTATAAAAACCGGCGCGAGCACCGAGGCCCGACCAGTTCCAGGGAGCAGTGAGGCGAGGAGGAGCCCGGTATAAAAACCGGCGCGAGCACCGAGGCCCGACCAGTTCCAGGGAGCAGTGAGGCGAGGAGGAGCCCGGTATTAAAACTGGCATGAGCACCGAGGCCCGACCAGTTCCAGGGAGCAGTGAGTCGAGGAGGAGCCCGGTATAAAAATCGACGCGAGCACCGAGGCCCGGCCAGTTCCAGGGAGCAGTGAGGCTTACCAACTCAGCAGCGGGGAGAGAGGTGAGAAGTAATCAGAGTGTGACGTCACCAGGGAGCAGGTAAGTGATTGGTGGGTGAGTATTTCTCTTTTTTAAACTTTAACTCTGTGGTTTATAGTTGCTACGGTCTTTTCTGGTGTAGCGGGGACTGTTGGTAAACCATACAAGCGCCTTAGAGTTTATCTTTAATTGGTGATAGTGAAATAATTTAAATTAATTAAAGGGTAAGTCATGTCAGGACAGCCCAGCCCTGTGTTATGCTCCTCTTGCTCTATTTGGGAATTCAGGGACGCTGCCTGTGTCCCTGACGACCATGTGTGCCAGAAATGCATCCAGCTGCAACTACTAGCAGACCGCATTGCAGCGCTGGAGCTGTGGATGGATGGGCTTTGGGGCATTCATGATGCTGAGAGGGTCGTGGATAACACGTTTAGTGAGGTGGTCACGCCACAGGTAAGGGCTGCACAGGCAGAAGGGAAATGGGTGACCATCAGGTAGAGCAGTAGAGGCAGGCAGGTAGTGCAGGGGACCCCTGTGGCCATCCCCCTCTCAAACAGGTATACCGATTTGGATACTGTTGAGGGGGATGACTTACCAGAGGAAGGCAGCAGCAGCCAACTTCCTGGCACCAGGGGTGTTTCTGCTGCTCAGAAAGGGAGGAAAAAGAGTGGGAGAGCAATAGTGGCAGGGGATTCTATCGTAAGGGGAACAGATATGCATTTCTGTGGCCATAGACATGACTCCAGGATGGTTTGTTGCCTCCCTGGTGCCAGGGTCAAGGATGTCACTGAACGGCTGCAGGGCATTCTGAAGGGGGAGGGTGAACAGTCAGAGGTCCTGGTTCACATTGGGACCAATGACATGGGTAGGAAGAGGGATGAGGTCCTGCAGCAAGAATTTAGGGAGCTAGGTAGTAGATTAAAGAGCAGGACCTCAAAGGCTGTAATCTCTGGATTACTCCCGGTGTCACGTGCTAGTGAGTATAGAAATAGGAGGATAGAGCAGATTAATGCGTGGCTAAAGAGTTGGTGCAGGAGGGAGGGCTTTAGTTTCCTGGATCACCGGGCCTGCTTCTGGGGAAGGTGGGACTTGTACAAGTCGGACGGGTTGCACCTGAACCAGAGCGGGACAAATATCCTTGCGGGGAGGTTTGCTAGCACTGTTCGGGGGGGTTTAAACTAAAACGGCAGGGGGTTGGGAACCTGAGCAGGGAGACAGAGGAAAGGGAAACAGGGATAAAAGCAAAAGATAGGAAGGAGAAAAACAAAAGTGGCAGTCAGAGAAATCAACGGTTTAAATCAAACGTGGCCACAGTAAATAATAATTCTAATAGGTCTAAGAGCGTTAAAAAAACAAGCCTGAAGGCTTTGTGTCTTAATGCAAGGAGCATTTGTAATAAGGTGGACGAATTGGCTGCGCAAATAGAGGTAAATGAATATGATTTGGTTGGGATTACAGAAACGTGGCTCAAGGATGGCCAAGACTGGGAACTCAACATCCAGAGGTATTCGCATTCAGGAAAGATAGGCAAAAAGGAAAGGGAGGTGGGGTAGCATTACTGGTTAAAGAAGGGATTAATACAACTGTAATGAAGGATATTAGCTCTGATGATGTGGAATCTGTAGAGTAGAATTGAGAAATACTAAGGGGAAAAAAACATTAGCGGGAGTGGTATATAGACCTCCCAACAATAAGGCGGAGGTTGGGGGTGGCATGAAAAGGGAAATTAAAGAAGCGTACAATAAGGGCACAGCAGTCATCATGGGTGACTTTAATCTACAAATAGATTGGGCCAACCAAATTAGTAACAATACTGTGGAGGAGGAATTCCTGGAGTGTTTACGGGATGGTTTCCTGGACCAATATGTCGAGGAACCAACCAGAGATCAGGCCATCTTAGACTGGGTATTATGTAACGAGAAAGGATTAATTAGCAATCTTGTTGGACGAGGCCCCTTGGGTCGGTGCGATCATAATATGATCAAATTCTTCATTAAGATGGAGAATGAAGTAGTTGACTCAGAGGTCCTCAATTTAAATAAAGGAAACTACGATGGTCTGAGGAGCGAGTTGGGTAGGATTGATTGGGGAATGGCACTCAAAGGGTTGACGGTGGATAGGCAATGGCAAACATTCAAAGACCGAATGGATGAGCTACAGAATTTGTTCATCCCAGTTTGGCGTAAAAATAAAACAAAAAAGGTGACTCAACCGTGGCTAAAAAGGGAAATTAGGGATAGCATAAGATCCAAGGAGAGGACATTTAAATTGGCCAGAAAAAGCAATAATCCTGAGGATTGGGAGCAGTTTAGGATTCAACAAAGGAGGACAAAGGGATTAATTAAGAAAGGGAAAATAGAATATGAGAGTAAGCTCGCAGGGAACATAAAAACTGACTGTAAAAGCTTTTATAGATATGTGAAGAGAAAAAGATTGGTGAAGTCAAGCGTAGGTCCCTTGCAGTCAGAATCAGGAGAATTTATAATGGGAAACAAAGAAATGGCTGGCCAACTATATTCATACTTTGGTTCTGTCTTCACAAAGGTGGACACAAATAACCTCCCAGAGATGCCGGGAACATAGGGTCTGATGAAAGGGTGGAACTGAAAGAAATCAGTATTTGTAGGGAAATGGTGTTAGGAAAATTGATGGGACTGAAGGCCGATAAATCCCCAGGGCCTGATAATCTACATCCCAGGGTACTTAAGGAAGTGGCTCTAGAAATAGTAGATGCATTGCTGGTCATCTTCCAGAACTCGATAGACTCTGGAACAGTACCCATGGATTGGAGGGTAGCTAATGTTACCCCACTATTCAAAAAAGGTGGTAGAGAAAAAGTGGGGAATTATAGACCGGTAAGCCTGACATCGGTAGTGGGGAAAATGCTGGAGTCTATTATAAAAGATGTAATAGCAGAGCACTTGGAAAGCAGTGACAGGATCGGATAAAGTCAACATGGATTTACAAAAGGTAAATCATGCTTGACTAATCTACTGGAATTTTTGAGGATGTAACTGGTAAAATAGATAAGGGAGAACCAGTGGATGTGGTGTATTTGGACTTTCAGAAGGCTTTCGATAAGGTCCCACATAAGAGATTAGCGTGCAAAATTAAGGCACATGGGATTGGGGGCAAGGTATTGACTTGGATAGAGAACTGGTTGGCGGACAGAAAGCAAAGAGTTGGAATAAACGGGTCGTTTTCCGAGTGGCAGGCAGTGACTAGTGGGGTACCGCAAGGATCGATCCTAGGACCCCAGCTGTTCACAATATATATTAATGATCTGGACGAGGGAATTGGATGTAATATCTCCAAATTTGCAGACGACACAAAGCTGGGTGGGAGGGTAAGCTGTGAGGAGGATGTCGTGAAACTCCAGTACGATTTGGACAGGTTGGGTGATTGGGCAGAAACATGGCAAATGCACGATAATGTGGATAAATGTGAGGTTATCCACTTTGGTGGCAAAAACAGGCAGGCAGATTATTATTTGAATGGCAATAGATTGGGAGAAGAGGAAGTGCAGAGAGACCTGGGTGTTCTTGTGCACCAGTTGCTGAAGGTAAGCATGCAGGTGCAGCAGGCGGTTAAGAAGGCAAATGGTATGTTGGCCTTCGTAGCAAGAGGGTTCGAATACAGGAACAAGGATGTCTTGCTACAGTTGTACAGGGCCTTGGTGAGACCGCACCTTGAGTATTGTTTGCAGTTTTGGTCGCCTTACCTGAGGAAGGACGTTCTTGCCATGGAAGGAGTGCAGCAAAGATTCACCAGGCTGATAACTGGGATGGCAGGAATGACGTATGAGGAGAGATTGTGTCGATTGGGCTTATACTCACTGGAGTTTAGAAGATTGAGAGGGGATCTCATCGAAACCTATAAAATTCTGTCAGGCCTGGACAGACTGGATGCAGGAAGGATGTTTCTGATGGCCGGGGAGTCCAGAGCCAGGGGTCATAGTCTAAGGATAAGGGGTAAGCCATTTAGCACTGAAATGAGGAGGAATTTCTTCACCCAGAGAGTGGTGAACCTGTGGAATTCTCTGCCAGAGGGCGGTGGAGGCCAGTTCATTAAATATATTCAAGAAAGAGTTGGATATATTTCTTAAGGCTAAAGGGATCAAGGGATATGGGGAGAAGGCAGGGACAGGGTACTGAATTTGGATGATCAGCCATGATCTCATTGAATGGCGGAGCAGGCTCGAAGGGCCGAATGGCCTACTCCTGCTCCTATCTTTAAAAAAAAAATTATTGTGTTACTGTCAGATTACTGCGTTACTGTCAGATTACTGTGTTACTGTCAGATTACTGCGTTACTCTTAGATTACTGTCAGATTACTGCGTTACTGTCAGATTACTGTGTTACTGTCAGATTACAGCGTTACTCTCAGATTACTGTCAGATTACAGCGTTACTGTCAGGTTACTGCGTTACTGCCAGATTACTGCGTTACTTTCAGAATAC
The DNA here is from genome assembly GCF_052327205.1 of Somniosus microcephalus. Taxonomy (NCBI): domain Eukaryota; kingdom Metazoa; phylum Chordata; class Chondrichthyes; order Squaliformes; family Somniosidae; genus Somniosus; species Somniosus microcephalus. The sequence goes on from NC_141004.1 coordinate 86,215,660, forward strand.
TGCGTTACTGTCAGATTACTGCGTTACTGTCAGATTACTGTCAGATTACTGTGTTACTGTCAGATAACTGCGTTACTGTCAGATTACTGTATTACTGTCCGATTACTGTGTTACGGACAGATTAGTGAGTTACCGTCAGATTACAGAGTTACTGTCAGATTACTGCGTTACTCTCAGATTACTGCGTTACTGTCAGATTAATGCGTTACTGTCAGATTAATGCATTACTGTCAGATTACTGCGTTACTGTCAGATAATAGCGTTACTGTCAGATTACTGTGTTGCTGTCAGATTACTGTGTTACTGTCAGATTACAGCATTACTGACAGATTACTGCGTTACTCTCAGATTACTGCGTTACTGTCAGATTACTAAATTACTGTCAGATTACTGTATTTGTCAGATTACTGCATTTTTCAGATTACTGCGTTACAGTCAGATTACTGCATCGGTCCGATGACTGCGTTACTGTCAGATTACTGTATTTGTCAGATTACTGCATTTGTCAGATTACTGCATTTGTCAGATTACTGCATTTGTCAGATTACTGCGTTACTGTCAGATTACTGTGTTACTGTTAGATTAAAGTATTACTGTCAGATTACTGCGTTACTGTCAGATTACTGCGCTTGTCAGATTACTGCGTTTCTGTCAGATTACTGTGTTACTGTCAGAGTACAGCGTTACCGTCAGATGATAGCGTTACTGTCAGATTACTGTGTTGCTGTCAGATTACAGCGTTACTGTCAGATTACAGCGTTACTGTCAGATTACTGCGTTACTGTCAGATTGTGTTACTCTCAGATCACTGCGTTACTCTCAGATTATTGTGTTACTGTCAGATTACAGTGTTTCTACCAGATTACTGCGTTACTGTCAGATTACAGTGTTTCTGTCAGATTACTGCGTTACTGTCAGATTACGGTGTTGCTGTCAGATTACTGCGTTTCTGTCAGATTACTGCGTTACTGTCAGATTACGGTGTTGCTGTCAGATTACTGCATTTTTCAGATTACTGCGTTACTCTCAGATTACTGTGTTACTGTCCAATTACAGTGTTACTGTCAGATTGCTGTGTTACTGTCAGATTAGAGAGTTACTGTCAGATTACTGCGTTACTGTCAGATAACTGTGTTACTGTCCAATTACAGTGTTGCTGTCAGATTGCTGCGTTACTGTCAGATTACTGCGTTACTGTCAGATTGCTGTGTTACTCACCGATTACTGTGTTTTGGTCAGATTGCTGTGTTACTATCAGATTACTGTGTTACTGTCAGATTACTGTGTTAATGTCAGATTACTGCGTTACTGTCAAATTACTGCATTACTGTCAAGTTACTGTGTTACTGTCCAATTAAAGAGTTACTGTCCGATTACAGTGTTACTGTCAGATTACTGCATTACTGTCAGATTACAGCGTTACTCTCAAATTACTGTGTTACTGTCAAATTACTGTGTTACTGTCCAATTAAAGAGTTACTGTCCGATTACAGTGTTACTGTCAGATTACTGCGTTTCTGTCAGATTACTGCGTTACTCTCAGATTACTGTGTTACTGTCAGATTACTGTGTTACTGTCAGATTACACTGTTACTATCAGATTACTGTGTTGCTGTCAGATTACTGTGTTGCTGTCAGATTACCGCGTTACTGTCAGATTGTGTTACTCTCAGATTACTGCGTTACTGTCAGATTACTGTGTTACTGTCCAATTACAGTGTTACTGTCAGATTACAGAGTTACTGTTGGATTGCTGTGTTACTGTCAGATTGCTGCGTTACTGTCAGATTACTGTGTTCCTGTCAGATTACAGTGTTACTGTCAGATTACGAGTTACTGTCAGATTACTGCGTTACTGTCAGATTACTGCGTTGCTGTCAGATTACTGGCTTTCTGTCATATTACAGGGTTACTGTCAGATTACTGCATTTGTCAGATTTCTGCATTTGTCAGATTACTGCGTTACTGTCAGGTTACTGCGTTACTGTCAGATTACTGCGTTTGTCAGATTACTGTGTTACTGTCAGATTATTGTGATACTGTCAGATTAATGTGTTACTGTCAGATTACTGAGTTACTGTTAGATTACTGCGTTACTGTCAGATTACTGTGTTACTGTCAGATTATTGTGTTACTGTCAGATTACTGCGTTTGTCAGATTACTGTGTTACTGTAAGATTAGTGTTACTGTCAGATTACTGCGTTACTCTCAGATTACTGCGTTACTGTCAGATTACAGTGTTACTGTCAGATTACAGCATTACTGACAGATTACTGCGTTATTGTCAGATTACTGCGTTACTCTCAGATTACTGTTACTGTCAGATTACTGTGTTACTCTCAGATTACTGTGTTACTCTCAGATTACTGTGTTACTCTCAGATTACTGCGTTACTCTCAGATTACTGCGTTACTCTCAGATTACAGTGTTACTGTCATATTAAAGTGTTACTGTCAGATTACTGTGTTACTGTCAGATTACACCATTACCGACAGATTACTGCGTTACTCTCAGATTACTGTGTTACTGTCAGATTACAGTTACTGTCAGATTACTGCGATTGCAGATTACTCCGTTACTGTCAGATTACTGTGTTACTTTCAGATTACTTTGTTACTGTCAGATTACAGCATTACTGACAGATTACTGCATTACTCTCAGATTACTGCGTTACTGTCAAATTACAGAGTTATTGTCAGATTACTGCGATTGCAGATTACTGAGTTACTGTCAGATTACTGTGATTGCAGATTACTGAGTTACTGTGATTGCAGATTACTGTGTTACTGTCAGATTACTGCGTTACTGTCAGATTACTGCATTACTGTCAGATTACTGCGTTGCTGTCAGATTACTGTGTTACTGACAGATTACTGCGTTACTGTCAGATTACTGTGTTACTGTCAGATTACTGTGTTACTGTTAGATTACTGTGTTACTGACAGATTACTGTGTTACTGTCAGATTACTGTGTTGTTGTCAGATTACTGCATTACTGTCAGATTGTGTTACTCTCAGATTACTGGGTTACTGTCAGATTACTGCGTTACTGTCAGATTCCTGCGTTACTGTTAGATTACTGCGTTACTGTCAGATTGCTGCGTTACTGTCAGATTACAGAGTTACTGACAGATTACTGCGTTACTGTCAGATTACATAGTTACTGTCAGATTACTGCGTTTGCAGATTACAGCGTTACTTTCAGATTACTGCGTTGCTGTCAGATTACTGTGTTATTGTTCAATTACAGTGTTACTGTCAGATTACTGCATTTGCAGGTTACTGCGTTACTGTCAGATTACAGTGTTACTGTCAGATTACTGCGTTCGTCAGATTACAGTGTTACTGTCAGATTACTGCGTTCGTCAGATTACTGTGTTACTGTCAGATTACTGCGTTACTGTCAGATTACTGCATTTGTCAGATTACTGTGTTGCTGTCAGATTACTGCGTTACTGTCAGATTACTGCATTACTGTCATATTACAGTCAGAGTAAAGTGTTACTGTCAGATTACTGCGTTACTGTCAGGTTACTGCGTTACTGTCAGATTGTGTTACTGTCCAATTATAGTGTTGCTCTCCAATTACAGTGTTCCTTTCAGGTTACTGCGTTACTGTCAGATTACTGTGTTACTGTCAGATTACTGCGTTACTGTCAGATTGTGTTACTCTCAGATTCCTGCGTTACTGTCAGATTACTGTGTTACTGTCAGATTCCTGTGTTACTGTCTGATTACTGCATTACTGTCAGAGTACTGCGTTGCTGTCAGATTACTGTGTTACTGTCAGATTGCTGTGTTACTGTCAGATTACTGTGTTACTGTCAGATTACAGAGTTACTGTCAGATTACAGTGTTACTGTCAGATTACAGTGTTACTGTCAGATTACAGCATTACTGCCAGATTACTGCGTTCGTCAGATTACTGCGATACTGTCAGATTACTGCGTTACTGTCAGATTACTGTGTTACTGTCAGATTGCTGCGTTACTGTCAGATTACAGAGTTATTGTCAGATTTCTGCGTTACTGTCAGATTACTGTGTTACTGTCCAATTACAGTGTTACTGTCAGATTACTGCGTTACTGTCAGATTACTGTGTTACTGTCAGATTACTGTGTTACTGTCAGATTACAGTGTTACTGTCAGATTACTGCGTTCGTCAGATTACTGCGTTCGTCAGATTACTGCATTACTGTCAGAATACTGTGTTACTGTCAGATTACTGCGTTACTGTCAGATTACTGCATTTGTCAGATTACTGTGTTGCTGTCAGATTACTGTGTTAGTAACGCAGTAATCTGACAGCAACACAGTAATCTGACAAATGCAGTAATCTGACAGTAACGCAGTAATCTGACGAACGCAGTAATCTTGCAGTAATGCTGTAATCTGACAGTAACACAGTAATCTGACAGTAACAGTGTAATTGAACAATAACAGTAATCTGACAGTAACACTGTAATCTGACAGTAACACAGTAATCTGACAGTAACGCAGTAATTGGACAGTAACACAGTAATTGGACAGTAACACTGTAATCAGACAGTAACGCAGTAATCTGACAGTAACGCAGTAATCTGACAGTAACGCAGTAATCTGACAGTAACGCAGTAACATAGAAACATAGAAACATAGAAGATAGGAGCAGGAGTAGGCCATTCGGCCCTTCGAGCCTGCTCCGCCATTCAACGAGATCATGGCTGATCATCCAAACCCTAGCACCCGGTCACTACAATGACAGCCATCCCACACAAGCCCGATCCCCGTAAACCCGTAACCTGACAGGAACACTGTAATTGGACAGTAACACTGTAATTGGACAGTAACACAGTAATCTGACAGTAACGCAGTAATCTGACAGTGTCAGATTACAGTCAGAGTAAAGTGTTACTGTCAGATTACTGCGTTACTGTCAGGTTACTGCATTTGTCAGATTACTGCATTTGTCAGATTACCGTGTTACTGTCAGATAATTGTGATACTGTCAGATTACTGCGTTCCTGTCAGATTACAGAGTTACTATCAGATTCCTGCGTTACTGTCAGATTACTGCGTTACTGTCAGATTACTGCGTTTGTCAGATTACTGCGTTACTGTCAGATTACTGTGTTACTGACAGATTACTGCATTACTGACAGATTACTGCGCTTGTCAGATTACTGCATTTCTGTCAGATTACTGCGTTACTGTCAGATTACTGTGTTACTGTCAGATTACTGTGTTACTGACAGATTACTGTGTTACTGTCAGATTACTGTGTTACTGTCAGATTACTGTGTTACTGACAGATTACTGTGTTACTGTCAGATTACTGTGTTACTGACAGATTACTGTGTTACTGACAGATTACTGCATTACTGTCAGATTGTGTTACTCTCAGATTACTGTGTTACTGTCAGATTACTGTGTTACTGTCAGATTGTGTTACTCTCAGATTACTGTGTTGTTGTCAGATTACTGCATTACTGTCAGATTGTGTTACTCTCAGATTACTGTGTTACTGTCAGATTACTGTGTTACTGTCAGATTACTGCGTTACTGTCAGATTGCTGCGTTACTGTCAGATTAGAGAGTTACTGACAGATTACTGCGTTACTGTCAGATAACTGTGTTACTGTCCAATTACAGTGTTGCTGTCAGATTGCTGCGTTACTGTCAGATTACTGCGTTACTGTCAGATTGCTGTGTTACTCACCGATTACTGTGTTTTGGTCAGATTGCTGTGTTACTATCAGATTACTGTGTTACTGACAGATTACTGCATTACTGACAGATTACTGCGCTTGTCAGATTACTGTGTTTCTGTCAGATTACTGCGTTACTGTCAGATTACTGCGTTACTGTCAGATTACTGCGTTTGCAGATTACAGCGTTACTTTCAGATTACTGCGTTGCTGTCAGATTACTGTGTTATTGTTCAATTACAGTGTTACTGTCAGATTACTGCATTTGCAGGTTACTGCGTTACTGTCAGATTACAGTGTTACTGTCAGATTACTGCGTTCGTCAGATTACTGCGTTACTGTCAGAATACTGTGTTACTGTCAGATTACTGCGATACTGTCAGATTACTGCATTTGTCAGATTACTGTGTTGCTGTCAGATTACTGCGTTACTGTCAGATTACTGCATTACTGTCATATTACAGTCAGAGTAAAGTGTTACTGTCAGATTACTGCGTTACTGTGTTACTTTTAGATTGCTGTGTTACTTTCAGATTACTGCGTTGCTGTCAGATTACTGTGTTATTGTTCAATTACAGTGTTACTGTCAGATTACTGCATTTGCAGGTTACTGCGTTACTGTCAGATTACAGTGTTACTGTCAGATTACTGCGTTCGTCAGATTACAGTGTTACTGTCAGATTACTGCGTTCGTCAGATTACTGTGTTACTGTCAGATTACTGCGTTACTGTCAGATTATAGCATTACTGCCAGATTACTGCGTTCGTCAGATTACTGCGTTACTGTCAGATTACTGTGTTACTGTCAGATTGCTGCGTTACTGTCAGATTACAGAGTTACTGTCAGATTTCTGCGTTACTGTCAGATTACTGTGTTACTGTCCAATTACAGTGTTACTGTCAGATTACTGCGTTACTGTCAGATTACTGTGTTACTGTCAGATTACTGCGTTACTGTCAGATTACTGCATTTGTCAGATTACTGTGTTACTGTCAGATTACTGTGTTACTGTCAGATTACAGTGTTACTGTCAGATTACTGCGTTCGTCAGATTACTGCGTTCGTCAGATTACTGCATTACTGTCAGAATACTGTGTTACTGTCAGATTACTGCGTTACTGTCAGATTACTGCATTTGTCAGATTACTGTGTTGCTGTCAGATTACTGTGTTAGTAACGCAGTAATCTGACAGCAACACAGTAATCTGACAAATGCAGTAATCTGACAGTAACGCAGTAATCTGACGAACGCAGTAATCTTGCAGTAATGCTGTAATCTGACAGTAACACAGTAATCTGACAGTAACAGTGTAATTGAACAATAACAGTAATCTGACAGTAACACTGTAATCTGACAGTAACACAGTAATCTGACAGTAACGCAGTAATTGGACAGTAACACAGTAATTGGACAGTAACACTGTAATCAGACAGTAACGCAGTAATCTGACAGTAACGCAGTAATCTGACAGTTACGCAGTAATCTGACAGTAACGCAGTAACATAGAAACATAGAAACATAGAAGATAGGAGCAGGAGTAGGCCATTCGGCCCTTCGAGCCTGCTCCGCCATTCAACGAGATCATGGCTGATCATCCAAACCCTAGCACCCGGTCACTACAATGACAGCCATCCCACACAAGCCCGATCCCCGTAAACCCGTAACCTGACAGGAACACTGTAATTGGACAGTAACACTGTAATTGGACAGTAACACAGTAATCTGACAGTAACGCAGTAATCTGACAGTGTCAGATTACAGTCAGAGTAAAGTGTTACTGTCAGATTACTGCGTTACTGTCAGGTTACTGCATTTGTCAGATTACTGCATTTGTCAGATTACCGTGTTACTGTCAGATAATTGTGATACTGTCAGATTACTGCGTTCCTGTCAGATTCCTGCGTTACTATCAGATTCCTGCGTTACTGTCAGATTACTGCGTTACTGTCAGATTACTGCGTTTGTCAGATTACTGCGTTACTGTCAGATTACTGTGTTACTGACAGATTACTGCATTACTGACAGATTACTGCGCTTGTCAGATTACTGCATTTCTGTCAGATTACTGCGTTACTGTCAGATTACTGTGTTACTGTCAGATTACTGTGTTACTGACAGATTACTGTGTTACTGACAGATTACTGCATTACTGTCAGATTGTGTTACTCTCAGATTACTGTGTTACTGTCAGATTACTGTGTTACTGTCAGATTGTGTTACTCTCAGATTACTGTGTTGTTGTCAGATTACTGCATTACTGTCAGATTGTGTTACTCTCAGATTACTGTGTTACTGTCAGATTACTGTGTTACTGACAGATTACTGTGTTACTGACAGATTACTGTGTTACTGACAGATTACTGTGTTACTGTCAGATTACTGTGTTACTGACAGATTACTGTGTTACTGACAGATTACTGCATTACTGTCAGATTGTGTTACTCTCAGATTACTGTGTTACTGTCAGATTACTGTGTTACTGTCAGATTGTGTTACTCTCAGATTACTGTGTTGTTGTCAGATTACTGCATTACTGTCAGATTGTGTTACTCTCAGATTACTGTGTTACTGTCAGATTACTGTGTTACTGTCAGATTACTGCGTTACTGTCAGATTGCTGTGTTACTGTCAGATTAGAGAGTTACTGACAGATTACTGCGTTACTGTCAGATAACTGTGTTACTGTCCAATTACAGTGTTGCTGTCAGATTGCTGCGTTACTGTCAGATTACTGCGTTACTGTCAGATTGCTGTGTTACTCACCGATTACTGTGTTTTGGTCAGATTGCTGTGTTACTATCAGATTACTGTGTTACTGTCAGATTACTGTGTTACTGACAGATTACTGCATTACTGACAGATTACTGCGCTTGTCAGATTACTGTGTTTCTGTCAGATTACTGCGTTACTGTCAGATTACTGCGTTACTGTCAGATTACTGCGTTACTGTCAGATTACTGCGTTTGCAGATTACAGCGTTACTTTCAGATTACTGCGTTGCTGTCAGATTACTGTGTTATTGTTCAATTACAGTGTTACTGTCAGATTACTGCATTTGCAGGTTACTGCGTTACTGTCAGATTACAGTGTTACTGTCAGATTACTGCGTTCGTCAGATTACTGCGTTACTGTCAGAATACTGTGTTACTGTCAGATTACTGCGATACTGTCAGATTACTGCATTTGTCAGATTACTGTGTTGCTGTCAGATTACTGCGTTACTGTCAGATTACTGCATTACTGTCAGATTGTGTTACTCTCAGATTCCTGCGTTACTGTCAGATTACTGTGTTACTGTCAGGTTCCTGTGTTACTGTCTGATTACTGCATTACTGTCAGAGTACTGCGTTGCTGTCAGATTACTGTGTTACTGTCAGATTGCTGCGTTACTGTCAGATTACTGTGTTACTGTCAGATTACAGAGTTACTGTCAGATTACAGTGTTACTGTCAGATTACTGCGTTTGCAGATTACTGCATTCCTGTCAGATTACTGCGGTGCTGTCAGATTACTGTGGTATTGTTCAATTACAGTGTTACTGTCAGATTACTGTGTTACTGTCAGATTACAGCATTACTGCCAGATTACTGCGTTCGTCAGATTACTGCGATACTGTCAGATTACTGCGTTACTGTCAGATTACTGTGTTACTGTCAGATTGCTGCGTTACTGTCAGATTACAGAGTTACTGTCAGATTTCTGCGTTACTGTCAGATTACTGTGTTACTGTCCAATTACAGTGTTACTGTCAGATTACTGCGTTACTGTCAGATTACTGTGTTACTGTCAGATTACTGTGTTACTGTCAGATTACAGTGTTACTGTCAGATTACTGCGTTCGTCAGATTACTGCATTACTGTCAGAATACTGTGTTACTGTCAGATTACTGCGTTACTGTCAGATTACTGCATTTGTCAGATTACTGTGTTGCTGTCAGATTACTGTGTTAGTAACGCAGTAATCTGACAGCAACACAGTAATCTGACAAATGCAGTAATCTGACAGTAACGCAGTAATCTGACAGTAACGCAGTAATCTGACGAACGCAGTAATCTTGCAGTAATGCTGTAATCTGACAGTAACACAGTAATCTGACAGTAACAGTGTAATTGAACAGTAACAGTAATCTGACAGTAACACTGTAATCTGACAGTAACACAGTAATCTGACAGTAACGCAGTAATTGGACAGTAACACAGTAATTGGACAGTAACGCAGTAATCTGACAGTAACGCAGTAATCTGACAGTAACGCAGTAACATAGAAACATAGAAGATAGGAGCAGGAGTAGGCCATTCGGCCCTTCGAGCCTGCTCCGCCATTCAACGAGATCATGGCTGATCATCCAAACCCTAGCACCCGGTCACTACACCGACAGCCATCCCACACAAGCCCGATCCCCGTAAACCCGTAACCTGACAGGAACACTGTAATTGGACAGTAACACTGTAATTGGACAGTAACACAGTAATCTGACAGTAACGCAGTAATCTGACAGTGTCAGATTACAGTCAGAGTAAAGTGTTACTGTCAGATTACTGCGTTACTGTCAGGTTACTGCATTTGTCAGATTACTGCATTTGCCAGATTACCGTGTTACTGTCAGATAATTGTGATACTGTCAGATTACTGCGTTCCTGTCAGATTACAGAGTTACTATCAGATTCCTGCGTTACTGTTAGATTACTGCGTTACTGTCAGATTACTGCGTTACTGTCAGATTACTGTGTAACTGTCAGATTACTGCGTTACTGTCAGATTACTGCGTTTGTCAGATTACTGCATTACTGACAGATTACTGCATTACTGACAGATTACTGCGCTTGTCAGATTACTGCATTTCTGTCAGATTACTGCGTTACTGTCAGATTACTGTGTTACTGTCAGATTACTGTGTTACTGACAGATTACTGTGTTACTGTCAGATTACTGTGTTACTGACAGATTACTGTGTTACTGACAGATTACTGCATTACTGTCAGATTGTGTTACTCTCAGATTACTGTGTTACTGTCAGATTACTGTGTTACTGTCAGATTGTGTTACTCTCAGATTAGTGTTGTTGTCAGATTACTGCATTACTGTCAGATTGTGTTACTCTCAGATTACTGTGTTACTGTCAGATTACTGCGTTACTGTCAGATTGCTGCGTTACTGTCAGATTACAGAGTTACTGACAGATTACTGCGTTACTGACAGATTACTGTGTTACTGACAGATTACTGTGTTACTGACAGATTACTGCATTACTGACAGATTACTGCGCTTGTCAGATTACTGTGTTTCTGTCAGATTACTGCGTTACTGTCAGATTACTGCGTTACTGTCAGATTACTGTGTTACTGTCAGATTACTGCGTTTGCAGATTACAGCGTTACTTTCAGATTACTGCGTTGCTGTCAGATTACTGTGTTATTGTTCAATTAGTGTTACTGTCAGATTACTGCATTTGCAGGTTACTGCGTTACTGTCAGATTACAGTGTTACTGTCAGATTACTGCGTTCGTCAGATTACTGCGTTACTGTCAGAATACTGTGTTACTGTCAGATTACTGCGATACTGTCAGATTACTGCATTTGTCAGATTACTGTGTTGCTGTCAGATTACTGCGTTACTGTCAGATTACTGCATTACTGTCATATTACAGTCAGAGTAAAGTGTTACTGTCAGATTACTGCGTTACTGTCAGGTTACTGCATTTGTCAGATTACTGCGTTTGTCAGATTACTGTGTTACTGTCAGATAATTGTGATCCTGTCAGTTTACTGCATTAGTGTCAGATTCCTGCATTACTGTTAGATTACAGCATTACTGTCAGATTACTGCATTACTTTTAGATAACTGTGTTACTGTCAGATTACTGCGTTACTGTCAGATTGTGTTACTGTCCAATTATAGTGTTGCTCTCCAATTACAGTGTTCCTTTCAGATTACTGCGTTACTGTCAGATTAATGTGTTACTGTCAGATTACAGCGTTACTGTCAGATGATAGCGTTACTGTCAGATTATTGTGTTGCTGTCAGATTACTGCGTTACTGTCAGATTGTGTTACTCTCAGATTCCTGCGTTACTGTCAGATTACTGTGTTACTGTCTGATTACTGCATTACTGTCAGATTGTGTTACTCTCAGATTCCTGCGTTACTGTCAGATTCCTGTGTTACTGTCTGATTACTGCGTTACTGTCAGGTTCCTGTGTTACTGTCTGATTACTGCATTACTGTCAGATTGCTGCGTTACTGTCAGATTACTGCGTTACTGTCAGATTACAGAGTTACTGTCAGATTAGTGTTACTGTCAGATTACTGCGTTTGCAGATTACTGCATTACTGTCAGATTCCTGCGGTGCTGTCAGATTACTGTGGTATTGTTCAATTACAGTGTTACTGTCAGATTACTGTGTTACTGTCAGATTACTGTGTTACTGTCAGATTACAGCATTACTGTCAGATTACTGCGTTACTGTCAGATTACTGCGTTACTGTCAGATTGCTGCGTTACTGTCAGATTACAGAGTTACTGTCAGATTTCTGCGTTACTGTCAGATTACTGTGTTACTGTCCAATTACAGTGTTACTGTCAGATTACTGCGTTACTGTCAGATTACTGTGTTACTGTCAGATTACAGTGTTACTGTCAGATTACTGCATTTGTCAGATTACTGCATTTGTCAGATTACTGTGTTGCTGTCAGATTACTGTGTTAGTAACGCAGTAATCTGACAGTAACACAGTAATCTGACAGCAACACAGTAATCTGACAAATGCAGTAATCTGACAGTAACGCAGTAATCTGACGAACGCAGTAATCTTGCAGTAATGCTGTAATCTGACAGTAACACAGTAATCTGACAGTAACAGTGTAATTGAACAATAACAGTAATCTGACAGTAACACTGTAATCTGACAGTAACGCAGTAATTGGACAGTAACACAGTAATTGGACAGTAACACTGTAATTGGACTGTAACGCAGTAATCTGACAGTAACGCAGTAACATAGAAACATAGAAGATAGGAGCAGGAGTAGGCCATTCGGCCCTTCGAGCCTGCTCCGCCATTCAACGAGATCATGGCTGATCATCCAAACCCTAGCACCCGGTCACTACACCGACAGCCATCCCACACAAGCCCGATTCCCGTAAACCCGTAACCTGACAGGAACACTGTAATTGGACAGTAACACTGTAATCTGACAGTAACGCAGTAATCTGACAGTAACGCAGTAATCTGACAGTGTCAGATTACAGTCAGAGTAAAGTGTTACTGTCAGATTACTGCATTACTGACAGATTACTGCGCTTGTCAGATTACTGCATTTCTGTCAGATTACTGCGTTACTGTCAGATTACTGTGTTACTGTCAGATTACAGTGTTACTGTCAGATGATAGCGTTACTGTCAGATTACTGTGTTACTGTCAGATTACTGTGTTACTGTCAGATTACTGTGTAACTGTCAGATTGCTGCGTTACTGTCAGATTACAGAGTTACTGTCAGATTTCTGCGTTACTGTCAGATTGCTGTGTTACTGTCAGATTACAGCGTTACTGTCAGATTTCTGTGTTACTGTCCAATTACAGTGTTACTGTCAGATTACTGTGTTTGCAGATTACTGCGTTGCTGTCAGATTACTGTGTTATTGTTCAATTACAGTGTTACTGTCAGATTATTGTGTTACTGTCAGATTACAGCATTACTGCCAGATTACTGCGTTCGTCAGATTACTGCGTTGCTGTCAGATTACTGCATTACTGCCAGATTACAGAGTTACTGTCAGATTACTGCGTTACTGACAGATTACTGCGTTACTGACAGATTACTGCGTTACTGACAGATTACTGTGTTACTGTCAGATTACTGCGTTACTGTCAGATTACTGCTTTTGTCAGATTACTGTGTTGCTGTCAGATTACTGCGTTACTGTCAGATTACAGAGTTACTGTCAGATTCCTGCATTACTGTTAGATTACTGCGTTACTGTGTTACTTTTAGATTGCTGTGTTACTGTCAGATTACTGCGTTACTGTCAGATTACTGTGTTACTGTCCAATTACAGTGTTACTGTCCAATTACAGTGTTCCTGTCAGGTTACGGGTTTACGGGGATAGGGCTTGTGTGGGATGGCTGTCGGTGTAGTGACCGGGTGCTAGGGTTTGGATGATCAGCCATGATCTCGTTGAATGGCGGAGCAGGCTCGAAGGGCCGAATGGCCTACTCCTGCTCCTATCTTCTATGTTTCTATGTTTCTATGTTACTGCGTTACTGTCAGATTACTGCGTTACTGTCCAATTACAGTGTTACTGTCAGATTACTGCGTTACTGTCAGATTACTGCGTTACTGTCTAATTACAGTGTTACTGTCCAATTACTGTGTTACTGTCCAATTACTGTGTTACTGTCCAATTACTGCGTTACTGTCAGATTACAGAGTTACTGTCAGATTACAGAGTTACTGTCAGATTACAGAGTTACTGTCAGATTACAGAGTTACTGTCAGATTTCTGCGTTAGTCAGATTACTGCGTTACTGTCAGATTACAGTGTTACTGTCAGATTACTGTTATTGTTCAATTACACTGTTACTGTCAGATTACTGTGTTACTGTCAGATTACAGCATTACTGCAAGATTACTGCGTTCGTCAGATTACTGCGTTACTGTCAGATTACTGCGTTACTGTCAGATTACTGCGTTACTGTCAGATTACTGCGTTCCTGTCAGGTTACTGCGTTACTGTCAGGTTACTGCGTTACTGTCAGGTTACTGCGTTACTGTCAGGTTACTGCGTTACTGTCAGGTTACTGCGTTACTGTCCAATTACAGTGTAACTGTCAGATTACTGCGTTACTGTCAGATTACAGTGTTACTGTCAGATTACTGTTATTGTTCAATTACACTGTTACTGTCAGATTACTGTGTTACTGTCAGATTACAGCATTACTGCAAGATTACTGCGTTCGTCAGATTACTGCGTTACTGTCAGATTACTGCGTTACTGTCAGATTACTGCGTTACTGTCAGATTACTGCGTTCCTGTCAGGTTACTGCGTTCCTGTCAGGTTACTGCGTTCCTGTCAGGTTACTGCGTTACTGTCAGGTTACTGCGTTACTGTCAGGTTACTGCGTTACTGTCAGGTTACTGCGTTACTGTCAGGTTACTGCGTTACTGTCCAATTACAGTGTAACTGTCAGATTACTGCGTTACTGTCAGATTACTGCGTTACTGTCAGATTACTGCGTTACTGTCAGATTACTGTGTTCCTGTCAGGTTACTGCGTTACTGTCAGGTTACTGCGTTACTGTCAGATTACTGCGTTACTGTCAGATTACTGCGTTACTGTCAGATTACTGCGTTACTGTCAGATTACTGCGTTCCTGTCAGATTACTGTGTTCCTGTCCGATTACAGTGTTACTGTCAGATTGCTGTGTTACTGTCAGATTACTGCGTTACTGTCAGATTGCTGTGTTACTGTCAGATTACAGAGTTATTGTCAGATTACAGCGTTACTGTCAGATTACTGCGTTACTGTCAGATTACGGTGTTACTGTCCAATTACTGTGTTAGTCATAGAGTTATACAGCACGGATAGAGGCCCTTCGGCCCATCGTGTCCACGCCGGCCATCAAGCCCTGTCTAATCTAATCCCATATTCCAGCATTTGGTCCGTAGCCTTGTATGCTATGGCATTTCAAGTGCTCATCCAAATGCTTCTTGAATGTTGTGAGGGTTCCAGCCTCCACAACCCTTTCAGGCAGTGAGTTCCAGACTCCAACCACCCTCTGGGTGAAAATGTTCTTTCTCAAATCCCCTCTAAACCTCCCGCCCTTTACCTTGAATCTTTGCCCCCTAGTTAGTGACCCTTCTACTAAGGGAAAATGCTCCTTAGTATCCATCCTATCTATGCCCCTCATAATTTTGTACACCTCAATCATGTCCCCCCTCAGCCTCCTCTGCTCCAAGGAAAACAAACCCAATCTGCCCAGTCTCTCTTCATAGCTGAAGCGCTCCAGCCCTGGTAACATCCTGGTGAATCTCCTCTGCACCCTCTCCAAAGCTATCACATCCTTCCTGTTGTGTGGCGACCAGAACTGCACACAGTATTCCAGCTGTGGCCTAACCAGTGTTTTATACAGCTCCATCATAACCTCCTTGCTCTTATATTCTATGCCTCGGCTAATGAAGGCAAGTATCCCATATGCCTTTTTTACCACCTTATCCACCTGTTCCGCCGCCTTCAGGGATCTATGTACTTGCACACCCAGATCCCTCTGACCCTCCATCTTGCCTAGGGTCTTACCATTCATTGTGTATTCCCTTGCCTTGTTAGTCCCCCCAAAGTGCATCACCTCGCACTTTTCCGGGTTAAATTCCATTTGCCACTGTTCCGCCCATCTGACCAACCCATCTATATCGTCCTGCAGACTGAGACTACCCTCCTCGCTATTTACCACCCTACCAATTTTTGTATCATCCGCGAACTTACTGATCATACCTTTTACATTCATATCCAAGTCATTAATGTAGACCACAAACAGCAAGGGACCCAGCACCGATCCCTGTGGTACCCCACTGGCCACAGGCTTCCAGTCACAAAAACAACCTTCGACCATCACCCTCTGCCTTCTGCCACTAAGCCAGTTTTGTATCCAATGTGCCAAGGCACCCTGGATTCCATGGGCTCTTACCTTCTTGACCAGTCTCCTGTGCAGGACTTTATCGAAGGCCTTACTGAAATCCATGTATACCACATCCACTGCGTTACCCTCATCCACACACCTAGTCACCCCCTCAAAAAATTCAATCAAATTAGTCAGACATGATCTTCCCTTGACAAAGCCATGTTGACTATCCCTGATTAATCCTTGCCTCTCCAAGTGGAGACTAATTTTGTCCCTCAGAAGTTTTTCCAATAATTTTCCTACCACTGATGTTAGGCTCACTGGCCTGTAGTTCCCCGGTTTTTCCCTACTCCCTTTCTTGAATAATGGTACTACATTAGCGGTTCTCCAGTCCTCTGGCACATCCCCTGTGGCCAGAGAGGTTCTGAATATATGTGTTAGAGCCCCCGCAATCTCTTCCTTTGCCTCACAAAGCAGCCTGGGATACATTTCGTCCGGGCCTGGGGATTTATCCATTTTTAGGCCTGCTAAAACCGCCAATACCTCCTCCCTCTCCAATTACTGTGTTACTGTCCAATTACAGTGTTACTGTCAGATTGCTGCGTTACTGTCAGATTACTGTGTTACTGTCAGATTACAGAGTTACTGTCAGATTACAGAGTTACTGTCAGATTACTGCGTTACTGTCAGATTACTGTGCTACTGTCAGATTACAGAGTTACTGTCAGATTACATTGTTACTGTCAGATTACTGCGATGCATGTCAGATTACTGTGTTAATGTAAGATTACTGTGTTACTGTCAGATTACTGTGTTACTGTCCGATTACTGTGTTAATCAGATTACTGTGTTACTGTCAGATTACTGTGTTACTGTCAGATTACTGTGTTAATCAGATTACTGTGTTACTGTCAGATTACTGTGTTACTGTCAGGTTACTGTGTTACTGTCCAATTACAGTGTTACTGTCAGATTACAGCGTTACTGTCAGATTATTGTGTTACTGTCAGATTACAGCGATGCATGTCAGGTTACTGTGTTAATATAAGTTTACTGTGTTACTGTCAGATTGCTGCATTGCTGTCATATTACTGCGTTGCTGTCAGATTGCAGCGTTACTGTCAGATTGTGTTACTGTCAGATTACAGCAATGCATGTCAGATTACTGCGTTACTGTCAGATTACTGCGTTACTGTCAGATTACTGTGTTACTGTCCAATTACAGTGTTACTGTCAGATTACTGAGTTAGTCAGATTACTGCGTTACTGTCAGATTGCAGTGTTACTGTCAGATGACTGCGTTACTGTCAGATTACTGCGATACTGACAGATTACTGCGTTACTGTCAGATTACAGAGTTACTGTCAGATTACTGTGTTACTGTAGGATTACTGCGTTTGTCAGATTACTGTGTTACGGTCAGATTACTGTGTCACTTTCAGATTACAGTGTTACTGTCAGGTTACTGCGTTACTGTCAGATTATTGCATTTGTCAGATTACTTCCTTTGTCAGATTACCGCTTTACTGTCAGATTACTGTGTTACTATCATATTACAGAGATACTGTCAGATTACTGCGTTACTGTCAGATTATTGCATTTGTCAGATTATTGCGTTTGTCAGATTACTGCTTTACTGTCATATTACTGCGTTACTGTCAGATTACTGCGTTACTGTCAGATTACTGCGATACTGTCAGATTACTGCGTTTGTCAGATTACTGCTTTACTGTCAGATTACTGTGTTACTGTCAGATTACAGTGTTACTGTCAGATTACAGTGTTACTGTCAGATTACTGTGTTACTGTCAGATTACTGCGTTACTGTCCAATTACAGTGTTACTGTCAGATTACTGCATTCCTGTCAGATTACTGCATTCCTGTCAGATTACTGTGTTACTGTCAGAATACTGCGTTACTCTCAGATTACTGCGTTACTGTCAGATTACTGAGTTACTGTCAGATTACTGCGTTGCTGTCATATTACTGCGTTGCTGTCATATTACTGCGTTACTGTCAGATTGTGTTACTGTCAGATTACAGCAATGCATGTCAGATTACTGCATTACTGTCAGATTACTGCGTTACTGTCAGATTACTGCGTTACTGTCAGATTACTGTGTTACTGTCCAATTGCAGTGTTACTGTCAGATTACTGAGTTTGTCAGATTACTGTGTTACTGTCAGATTGCAGCGTTACTGTCAGATTACTGCGATACTGTCAGATTACTGCGATACTGACAGATTACTGCGATACTGACAGATTACTGCGTTACTGTCAGATTACTGCGTTTCTGTCAGATTACTGTGTTACTGTCAGATTACTGTGTTACTGTCCGATTACTGCGTTACTGTCAGATTACTGTGTCACTTTCAGATTACTGTGTTACTGTCAGATTACTGTGTCACTTTCAGATTACTGCGTTACTGTCAGATTACTGCGTTACTGTCAGATTACTGTGCCACTGTCAGATTACAGTGTTACTGTCAGATTACTGCGTTACTGTCAGATTACTGCGTTACTGTTAGATTATTGCATTTGTCAGGTTATTTCCTTTGTCAGATTACTGCGTTACTGTCAGATTACTGCGATACTGTCAGATTACTGTGTTACTGTCAGATTACTGTGTTACTGTCAGATTACAGTGTTACCGTCAGTTTACTGCTTTACTGTCAGATTACAGCTTTACTGTCAGATTATTGCATTTGTCAGATTACTGCCTGTCAGATTACTGCATTACTGTCAGATTACTGCATTACTGTCAGATTACTGCGTTTGTCAGATTACTGCTTTACTGTCAGATTAGTGTTACTGTCAGATTACTGCGTTACTGTCAGATTACTGCGATGCATGTCAGATTACTGTGTTAATGTAAGATTACTGTGTTACTGTCAGATTACTGCGTTACTGTCAGATTACTGTGTTAATCAGATTACTGTGTTACTGTCAGATTACTGCGTTTGTCAGATTACTGCATTTGTCAGATTACTGTGTTACTGTCAGATTACTGTGTTACTGTCCAATTACAGTGTTACTGTCAGATTACTGCATTCCTGTCAGATTACTGCGTTCCTGTCAGATTACTGCGTTCCTGTCAGATTACTGCTTTACTGTCAGATTACTGTGTTACTGTCAGATTACTGCGTTACTGTCAGATTACTGCGTTTGTCAGATTACTGCTTTACTGTCAGATTACAGTGTTACTGTCAGATTACTGCGTTACTGTCAGATTACTGCAATGCATGTCAGATTACTGTGTTAATGTAAGATTACTGCGTTACTGTCAGATTACTGCGTTACTGTCAGATTACTGTGTTAATCAGATTACTGTGTTACTGTCAGATTACTGTGTTAATCAGATTACTGCGTTACTGTCAGATTACTGCGTTTGTCAGATTACTGCATTTGTCAGATTACTGTGTTACTGCCAGATTACTGTTACTGTCCAATTACAGTGTTACTGTCAGATTACTGCATTCCTGTCAGATTACTGCGTTACTGTCAGATTACTGCGTTACTGTCAGATTACAGCGTTACTGTCAGATTACTGCGATGCATGTCAGATTACTGTGTTAATGTAAGATTACTGCGTTACTGTCAGATTACAGCGTTACTGTCAGATTACTGTGTTACTGTCCAATTACAGTGTTACTGTCAGATTACTGCGTTCCTGTCAGATTACTGCGTTCCTGTCAGATTACTGCATTCCTGTCAGATTACTGCGTTACTGTCAGATTACTGCGTTACTGTCAGATTACAGTGTTACTGTCAGATTACTGCGTTACTGTCAGATTACAGTGTTACTGTCAGATTACTGCGTTACTGTCAGATTATTGCATTTGTCAGATTATTTCCTTTGTCAGATTACCGCTTTACTGTCAGATTACTGCGTTACTATCATATTACAGAGATACTGTCAGATTACTGCGTTACTGTCAGATTATTGCATTTGTCAGATTATTGCGTTTGTCAGATTACTGCTTTACTGTCAGATTACTGCTTTACTGTCAGATTACTGTGTTACTGTCAGATTACTGCGATGCATGTCAGATTACTGTGTTAATGTAAGATTACTGTGTTACTGTCAGATTACTGCGTTACTGTCAGATTACTGTGTTAATCAGATTACTGTGTTACTGTCAGATTACTGCGTTTGTCAGATTACTGCATTTTTCAGATTACTGTGTTACTGTCCAATTAGTGTTACTGTCAGATTACTGCATTACTGACAGATTACTGCATTACTGTCAGATTACTGCATTTGTCAGATTACTGCTTTACTGTCAGATGACAGTGTTACTGTCAGATTACTGCGTTACTGTCAGATTACTGCGATGCATGTCAGATTACTGTGTTAATGTAAGATTACTGTGTTACTGTCAGATTACTGCGTTACTGTCAGATTACTGTGTTAATCAGATTACTGTGTTACTGTCAGATTACTGCGTTTGTCAGATTACTGCATTTTTCAGATTACTGTGTTACTGTCCAATTACAGTGTTACTGTCAGATTACTGCATTCCTGTCAGATTACTGCGTTACTGTCAGATTATTGCATTTGTCAGATTATTGCGTTTGTCAGATTACTGCTTTACTGTCATATCACTGCGTTACTGTCAGATTACTGCATTACTGTCAGATTACTGTGTTACTGTCAGATTACTGCATTACTGTCAGATTACTGCGTTACTGTCAGATTACTGCTTTACTGTGAGATTACAGTGTTACTGTCAGATTACTGTGTTACTGTCAGATTACTGCGTTACTGTCAGATTACTGTGTTAATCAGATTACTGTGTTACTGTCAGATTACTGCGTTTGTCAGATTACTGCGTTTTTCAGATTACTGTGTTACTGTCAGATTACTGCGTTACTGTCCAATTACAGTGTTACTGTCAGATTACTGCATTCCTGTCAGATTACTGTGTTACTGTCAGAATACTGCGTTACTCTCAGATTACTGCGTTACTGTCAGATTACTGTGTTACTGTCAGATTACTGCGTTGCTGTCATATTACTGCGTTGCTGTCATATTACTGCGTTACTGTCAGATTGTGTTACTGTCAGATTACAGCAATGCATGTCAGATTACTGCATTACTGTCAGATTACTGCGTTACTGTCAGATTACTGAGTTAGTCAGATTACTGCGTTACTGTCAGATTGCAGCGTTACTGTCAGATTACTGCGTTACTCTCAGATTACTGAGTTACTGTCAGATTACTGCGTTTCTGTCAGATTACTGTGTTACTGTCAGATTACTGTGTTACTGTCCGATTACTGTGTTACTGTCAGATTACTGTGTTACTGTCAGATTACTGCTTTACTGTCAGATTACTGCGATACTGTCAGATTACTGCGTTACTGTCTGATTACTGTGCCACTGTCAGATTACTGTGTTACTGTCAGATTACTGCGTTACTGTCAGATTATTGCATTTGTCAGATTATTTCCTTTGTCAGATTACTGCTTTACTGTCAGATTACTGCGTTACTGTCAGATTACTGTGCCACTGTCAGATTACAGTGTTGCTGTCTGATTACTGCGTTACTGTCAGATTACTGCGTTACTGTCAGATTATTGTATTTGTCAGGTTATTTCCTTTGTCAGATTACTGCGATACTGTCAGATTACTGTGTTACTGTCAGATTACTGTGTTACTGTCAGATTACAGTGTTACTGTCAGATTACAGTGTTACCGTCAGATTACTGCTTTACTGTCAGATTACTGTGTTACTGTCAGATTACAGCTTTACTGTCAGATTATTGCATTTGTCAGATTACTGCCTTTGTCAGATTACTGCATTACTGTCAGATTACTGCGTTTGTCAGATTACAGTGTTACTGTCAGATTACTGCGTTACTGTCAGATTACTGCGTTACTGTCAGATTACTGCGATGCATGTCAGATTACTGCGATGCATGTCAGATTACTGTGTTACTGTCAGATTACTGCGTTACTGTCAGATTACTGTGTTAATCAGATTACTGTGTTACTGTCAGATTACTGCGTTTGTCAGATTACTGCATTTGTCAGATTACTGTGTTACTGTCCAATTACAGTGTTACTGTCAGATTACTGCATTCCTGTCAGATTACTGCGTTCCTGTCAGATTACTGCGTTCCTGTCAGATTACTGCATTTGTCAGATTATTTCCTTTGTCAGATTACTGCTTTACTGTCAGATTACTGCGTTACTGTCAGATTACTGTGTTACTGTCAGATTACAGTGTTACCGTCAGATTACTGCATTTGTCAGATTACTGCTTTACTGTCAGATTACTGTGTTACTGTCAGATTACAGCGTTACTGTCAGATTATTGCATTTGTCAGATTACTGCCTTTGTCAGATTACTGCGTTACTGTCAGATTACTGCGTTTGTCAGATTACTGCTTTACTGTCAGATTACAGTGTTACTGTCAGATTACTGCGTTACTGTCAGATTACTGCGTTACTGTCAGATTACTGCGATGCATGTCAGATTATTGTGTTAATGTAAGATTACTGTGTTACTGTCAGATTACTGCGTTACTGTCAGATTACTGTGTTAATCAGATGACTGTGTTACTGTCAGATTACTGCGTTACTGTCAGATTACTGTGTTAATCAGATTACTGCGTTACTGTCCAATTACAGTGTTACTGTCAGATTACTGTGTTAATCAGATTACTGCGTTACTGTCAGATTACTGCGATGCATGTCAGATTACTGTGTTAATGTAAGATTACTGCGTTACTGTCAGATTACTATGTTACTGTCCAATTACAGTGTTACTGTCAGATTACTGCGTTCCTGTCAGATTACTGCGTTACTGACAGTAACACTGTAATTGGACAGTAACATAGTAATCTGACAGTAACACAGTGATATGTTACTGTCCAATTACAGTGTTACTGTCAGTAACGCAGTAATCTGACAGGAACGCAGTAATCTGACAGTAACACTGTAATTGGACAGTAACATAGTAATCTGACAGTAACGCAGTAATCTTACATTAACACAGTAATCTGACATGCATCGCAGTAATCTGACAGTAACGCAGTAATCTGACAGTAACGCTGTAATCTGACAGTAACGCTGTAATCTGACAGTAAAGCAGTAATCTGACAGTCACGCAGTAATCTGACAGTAACACAGTAATCTGACAAACGCAGTAATCTGACAGTAACGCAGTAATCTGACAAAGGCAGTAATCTGACAAATGCAATAATCTGACAGTAACGCTGTAATCTGACAGGAACGCAGTAATCTGTCAGATTACTGCGTTACTGTCAGATTACTGCTTTACTGTCAGATTACAGCGTTACTGTCAGATTACTGCTTTACTGTCAGATTACAGCGTTACTGTCAGATTACTGCGTTACTGTCAGATTACTGCGATGCATGTCAGATTACTGTGTTACTGTAAGATTACTGCGTTACTGTCAGATTACTGCGTTAGTCAGATTACTGCGTTACTGTCAGATTACAGCGTTACTGTCAGATTACTGCGCTCCTGTCAGATTACTGCGATGCATGTCAGATTACTGTGTTAATGTAAGATTACTGTGTTACTGTCAGATTACTGCGTTACTGTCAGATTACTGCGTTACTGTCAGATTACTGTTAATCAGATTACTGTGTTACTGTCAGATTACTGCGTTTGTCAGATTACTGCATTTGTCAGATTACTGTGTTACTGTCAGATTACTGTGTTACTGTCCAATTACAGTGTTACTGTCAGATTACTGCGTTCCTGTCAGATTGCTGCGTTCCTGTCAGATTACTGCGTTCCTGTCAGATTACTGCATTCCTGTCAGATTACTGCATTCCTGTCAGATTACTGTGTTACTGTCAGATTACTGCGTTCCTGTCAGATTACTGTGTTACTGTCAGATTACTGTGTTCCTGTCAGATTACAGCTTTACTGTCAGATTATTGCATTTGTCAGATTACTGCCTTTGTCAGATTACTGCATTACTGTCAGATTACTGCGTTTGTCAGATTACTGCTTTACTGTCAGATTACAGTGTTACTGTCAGATTACTTCGTTACTGTCAGATTACTGCGTTACTGTCAGATTACTGCGATGCATGTCAGATTACTGTGTTAATGTAAGATTACTGTGTTACTGTCAGATTACTGCGTTACTGTCAGATTACTGTGTTAATCAGATTACTGTGTTACTGTCAGATTACTGCGTTTGTCAGATTACTGCATTTGTCAGATTACTGTGTTACTGTCAGATTACTGCGTTCCTGTCAGATTACTGCGTTCCTGTCAGATTACTGCGTTCCTGTCAGATTACTGCATTTGTCAGATTATTTCCTTTGTCAGATTACTGCGTTACTGTCAGATTACTGTGTTACTGTCAGATTACAGTGTTACCGTCAGATTACTGCCTTTGTCAGATTACTGCGTTACTGTCAGATTACTGCGTTTGTCAGATTACTGCTTTACTGTCAGATTACAGTGTTACTGTCAGATTACTGCGTTACTGTCAGATTACTGCGTTACTGTCAGATTACTGCGATGCATGTCAGATTACTGTGTTAATGTAAGATTACTGTGTTACTGTCAGATTACTGCGTTACTGTCAGATTACTGTGTTAATCAGATTACTGTGTTACTGTCAGATTACTGCGTTTGTCAGATTACTGCATTTGTCAGATTACTGTGTTACTGTCAGATTACTGCGTTTGTCAGATTACTGCATTCCTGTCAGATTA
The DNA here is from genome assembly GCF_052327205.1 of Somniosus microcephalus. Classification (NCBI taxonomy): domain Eukaryota; kingdom Metazoa; phylum Chordata; class Chondrichthyes; order Squaliformes; family Somniosidae; genus Somniosus; species Somniosus microcephalus. The sequence continues at coordinate 86,240,681 of NC_141004.1, forward strand.
CTGTGTTACTGTCAGATTACTGTGTTACTGTCAGATTACTGCGTTTGTCAGATTACTGCATTTGTCAGATTACTGTGTTACTGCCAGATTACTATGTTACTGTCCAATTACAGTGTTACTGTCAGATTACTGCGTTCCTGTCAGATTACTGCATTTGTCAGATTATTTCCTTTGTCAGATTACTGCGTTACTGTCAGATTACTGTGTTACTGTCAGATTACTGTGTTACTGTCAGATTACAGTGTTACCGTCAGATTACTGCATTTGTCAGATTACTGCTTTACAGTCAGATTACTGTGTTACTGTCAGATTACAGCGTTACTGTCAGATTATTGCATTTGTCAGATTACTGCCTTTGTCAGATTACTGCGTTACTGTCAGATTACTGCATTTGTCAGATTACTGTGTTACTGTCAGATTACTGTGTTACTGTCCAATTACACTGTTACTGTCAGATTACTGCATTCCTGTCAGATTACTGCATTCCTGTCAGATTACTGCATTACTGTCAGATTACTGCTTTACTGTCAGATTACAGCGTTACTGTCAGAGTACTGCGTTACTGTCAGATTACAGCGTTACTGTCAGATTACTGTGTTATGGTCAGATTACAGCGTTACTGTCAGATTACTGCGTTCGTGTCAGATTACTGTGTTACTGTCAGATTACTGCATTACTGTCAGATTACTGCTTTACTGTCAGATTACAGTGTTACTGTCAGATTACAGTGTTACTGTCAGATTATTTCATTTGTCAGATTATTTCCTTTGTCAGATTACCGCTTTACTGTCAGATTACAGTGTTACTGTCAGATTACTGCTTTACTGTCAGATTACAGTGTTACTGTCAGATTATTTCATTTGTCAGATTATTTCCTTTGTCAGATTACCGCTTTACTGTCAGATTACAGTGTTACTGTCAGATTACTGCGATGCATGTCAGATTACTGTGTTAATGTAAGATTACTGTGTTACTGTCAGATTACTGCGTTACTGTCAGATTACTGTGTTAATCAGATTACTGTGTTACTGTCAGATTACTGCCTTTGTCAGATTACTGCGTTACTGTCAGATTACTGCGTTACTGTCAGATTACTGCTTTACTGTCAGATTACAGCATTACTGTCAGATTACTGTGTTACTGTCAGATTACTGCGTTACTGTCAGATTACTGCGATGCATGTCAGATTACTGTGTTACTGTAAGATTACTACGTTACTGTCAGATTACTGCGTTACTGTCAGATTACTGCGTTACTGTCAGATTACAGCGTTACTGTCAGATTACAGCGTTACTGTCAGATTACTGCGCTCCTGTCAGATTACTGCGATGCATGTCAGATTACTGTGTTAATGTAAGATTACTGTGTTACTGTCAGATTACTGCGTTACTGTCAGATTACTGTTAATCAGATTACTGTGTTACTGTCAGATTACTGCGTTTGTCAGATGACTGCATTTGACAGATTACTGTGTTACTGTCAGATTACTGTGTTACTGTCCAATTACAGTGTTACTGTCAGATTACTGCGTTCCTGTCAGATTACTGCGTTCCTGTCAGATTACTGCGTTCCTGTCAGATTACTGCATTCCTGTCAGATTACTGCATTCCTGTCAGATTACTGCATTCCTGTCAGATTACTGTGTTACTGTCAGATTACTGCGTTCCTGTCAGATTACTGTGTTACTGTCAGATTACTGTGTTCCTGTCAGATTACAGCTTTACTGTCAGATTATTGCATTTGTCAGATTACTGCCTTTGTCAGATTACTGCATTACTGTCAGATTACTGCGTTTGTCAGATTACTGCTTTACTGTCAGATTACAGTGTTACTGTCAGATTACTTCGTTACTGTCAGATTACTGCGTTACTGTCAGATTACTGCGATGCATGTCAGATTACTGTGTTAATGTAAGATTACTGTGTTACTGTCAGATTACTGCATTACTGTCAGATTACTGTGTTAATCAGATTACTGTGTTACTGTCAGATTACTGCGTTTGTCAGATTACTGTGTTACTGTCAGATTACTGCGTTCCTGTCAGATTACTGCGTTCCTGTCAGATTACTGCGTTCCTGTCAGATTACTGCGTTCCTGTCAGATTACTGCATTTGTCAGATTATTTCCTTTGTCAGATTACTGCGTTACTGTCAGATTACAGTGTTACTGTCAGATTACTGTGTTACTGTCAGATTACAGTGTTACCGTCAGATTACTGCATTTGTCAGATTACTGCTTTACTGTCAGATTACTGTGTTACTGTCAGATTACAGCGTTACTGTCAGATTATTGCATTTGTCAGATTACTGCCTTTGTCAGATTACTGCGTTACTGTCAGATTACTGCGTTTGTCAGATTACTGCTTTACTGTCAGATTACAGTGTTACTGTCAGATTACTGCGTTACTGTCAGATTACTGCGATGCATGTCAGATTACTGTGTTAATGTAAGATTACTGTGTTACTGTCAGATTACTGCGTTACTGTCAGATTACTGTGTTAATCAGATTACTGTGTTACTGTCAGATTACTGCGTTTGTCAGATTACTGCATTTGTCAGATTACTGTGTTACTGTCAGATTACTGCGTTTGTCAGATTACTGCATTCCTGTCAGATTACTGTGTTACTGTCAGATTACTGTGTTACTGTCAGATTACTGCGTTTGTCAGATTACTGCATTTGTCAGATTACTGTGTTACTGCCAGATTACTATGTTACTGTCCAATTACAGTGTTACTGTCAGATTACTGCGTTCCTGTCAGATTACTGCATTTGTCAGATTATTTCCTTTGTCAGATTACTGCGTTACTGTCAGATTACTGCATTCCTGTCAGATTACTGCATTCCTGTCAGATTACTGCATTACTGTCAGATTACTGCTTTACTGTCAGATTACAGCGTTACTGTCAGAGTACTGCGTTACTGTCAGATTACAGCGTTACTGTCAGATTACTGTGTTATGGTCAGATTACAGCGTTACTGTCAGATTACTGCGTTCGTGTCAGATTACTGTGTTACTGTCAGATTACTGCATTACTGTCAGATTACTGCTTTACTGTCAGATTACAGTGTTACTGTCAGATTACAGTGTTACTGTCAGATTATTTCATTTGTCAGATTATTTCCTTTGTCAGATTACCGCTTTACTGTCAGATTACAGTGTTACTGTCAGATTACTGCTTTACTGTCAGATTACAGTGTTACTGTCAGATTATTTCATTTGTCAGATTATTTCCTTTGTCAGATTACCGCTTTACTGTCAGATTACAGTGTTACTGTCAGATTACTGCGATGCATGTCAGATTACTGTGTTAATGTAAGATTACTGTGTTACTGTCAGATTACTGCGTTACTGTCAGATTACTGTGTTAATCAGATTACTGTGTTACTGTCAGATTACTGCCTTTGTCAGATTACTGCGTTACTGTCAGATTACTGCGTTACTGTCAGATTACTGCTTTACTGTCAGATTACAGCATTACTGTCAGATTACTGCGTTACTGTCAGATTACTGCGTTACTGTCAGATTACTGCGATGCATGTCAGATTACTGCGTTACTGTCAGATTACTGCGTTACTGTCAGATTACTGCGTTACTGTCAGATTACAGCGTTACTGTCAGATTACAGCGTTACTGTCAGATTACAGCGTTACTGTCAGATTACTGCGCTCCTGTCAGATTACTGCGATGCATGTCAGATTACTGTGTTAATGTAAGATTACTGTGTTACTGTCAGATTACTGCGTTACTGTCAGATTACTGTTAATCAGATTACTGTGTTACTGTCAGATTACTGCGTTTGTCAGATGACTGCATTTGACAGATTACTGTGTTACTGTCAGATTACTGTGTTACTGTCCAATTACAGTGTTACTGTCAGATTACTGCGTTCCTGTCAGATTACTGCGTTCCTGTCAGATTACTGCGTTCCTGTCAGATTACTGCATTCCTGTCAGATTACTGTGTTACTGTCAGATTACTGCGTTCCTGTCAGATTACTGTGTTACTGTCAGATTACTGTGTTCCTGTCAGATTACAGCTTTACTGTCAGATTATTGCATTTGTCAGATTACTGCCTTTGTCAGATTACTGCATTACTGTCAGATTACTGCGTTTGTCAGATTACTGCTTTACTGTCAGATTACAGTGTTACTGTCAGATTACTTCGTTACTGTCAGATTACTGCGTTACTGTCAGATTACTGCGATGCATGTCAGATTACTGTGTTAATGTAAGATTACTGTGTTACTGTCAGATTACTGCATTACTGTCAGATTACTGTGTTAATCAGATTACTGTGTTACTGTCAGATTACTGCGTTTGTCAGATTACTGTGTTACTGTCAGATTACTGCGTTCCTGTCAGATTACTGCGTTCCTGTCAGATTACTGCGTTCCTGTCAGATTACTGCGTTCCTGTCAGATTACTGCATTTGTCAGATTATTTCCTTTGTCAGATTACTGCGTTACTGTCAGATTACAGTGTTACTGTCAGATTACTGTGTTACTGTCAGATTACAGTGTTACCGTCAGATTACTGCATTTGTCAGATTACTGCTTTACTGTCAGATTACTGTGTTACTGTCAGATTACAGCGTTACTGTCAGATTATTGCATTTGTCAGATTACTGCCTTTGTCAGATTACTGCGTTACTGTCAGATTACTGCGTTTGTCAGATTACTGCTTTACTGTCAGATTACAGTGTTACTGTCAGATTACTGCGTTACTGTCAGATTACTGCGATGCATGTCAGATTACTGTGTTAATGTAAGATTACTGTGTTACTGTCAGATTACTGCGTTACTGTCAGATTACTGTGTTAATCAGATTACTGTGTTACTGTCAGATTACTGCGTTTGTCAGATTACTGCATTTGTCAGATTACTGTGTTACTGTCAGATTACTGCGTTTGTCAGATTACTGCATTCCTGTCAGATTACTGTGTTACTGTCAGATTACTGTGTTACTGTCAGATTACTGCGTTTGTCAGATTACTGCATTTGTCAGATTACTGTGTTACTGCCAGATTACTATGTTACTGTCCAATTACAGTGTTACTGTCAGATTACTGCGTTCCTGTCAGATTACTGCATTTGTCAGATTATTTCCTTTGTCAGATTACTGCGTTACTGTCAGATTACTGTGTTACTGTCAGATTACAGTGTTACCGTCAGATTACTGCATTTGTCAGATTACTGCTTTACAGTCAGATTACTGTGTTACTGTCAGATTACAGCGTTACTGTCAGATTATTGCATTTGTCAGATTACTGCCTTTGTCAGATTACTGCGTTACTGTCAGATTACTGCATTTGTCAGATTACTGTGTTACTGTCAGATTACTGTGTTACTGTCCAATTACACTGTTACTGTCAGATTACTGCATTCCTGTCAGATTACTGCATTCCTGTCAGATTACTGCATTCCTGTCAGATTACTGCGTTACTGTCAGATTACTGCTTTACTGTCAGATTACAGCGTTACTGTCAGAGTACTGCGTTACTGTCAGATTACAGCGTTACTGTCAGATTACTGCGATGCATGTCAGATTACTGTGTTAATGTAAGATTACTGTGTTAATGTAAGATTACTGCGTTACTGTCAGATTACTGCGTTACTGTCAGATTACAGCGTTACTGTCAGATTACTGCGCTCCTGTCAGATTACTGCGATGCATGTCAGATTACTGCGTTACTGTCAGATTACTGTTAATCAGATTACTGTGTTACTGTCAGATTACTGCGTTTGTCAGATTACTGCATTTGTCAGATTACTGTGTTACTGTCAGATTACTGCGTTACTGTCCAATTACTGCATTCCTGTCAGATTACTGCGTTCCTGTCAGATTACTGCGTTCCTGTCAGATTACTGCGTTACTGTCAGATTACAGCGTTACTGTCAGATTACTGCGATGCATGTCAGATTACTGTGTTAATGTAAGATTACTGTGTTAATGTAAGATTACTGCGTTACTGTCAGATTACTGCGTTACTGTCAGATTACAGCGTTACTGTCAGATTACAGCGTTACTGTCAGATTACTGCGATGCATGTCAGATTACTGTGTTAATGTAAGATTACTGTGTTAATGTAAGATTACTGCGTTACTGTCAGATTACTGCGTTACTGTCAGATTACAGCGTTACTGTCAGATTACTGCGCTCCTGTCAGATTACTGCGATGCATGTCAGATTACTGTGTTAATGTAAGATTACTGTGTTACTGTCAGATTACTGCGTTACTGTCAGATTACTGTGTTAATCAGATTACACTGTTACTGTCAGATTACTGCATTCCTGTCAGATTACTGCATTCCTGTCAGATTACTGCGTTACTGTCAGATTACTGCTTTACTGTCAGATTACAGCGTTACTGTCAGAGTACTGCGTTACTGTCAGATTACAGCGTTACTGTCAGATTACTGCGATGCATGTCAGATTACTGTGTTAATGTAAGATTACTGTGTTACTGTCAGATTACTGCGTTACTGTCAGATTACTGTTAAACAGATTACTGTGTTACTGTCAGATTACTGCGTTTGTCAGATTACTGCATTTGTCAGATTACTGTGTTACTGTCAGATTACTGCGTTACTGTCCAATTACTGCATTCCTGTCAGATTACTGCGTTCCTGTCAGATTACTGCGTTCCTGTCAGATTACTGCGTTACTGTCAGATTACTGCGTTACTGTCAGATTGCTGCGTTACTGTCAGATTACTGTGTTACGGTCAGATTACAGCGTTACTGTCAGATTACTGTGTTACTGTCAGATTACTGTGTTACGGTCAGATTACAGCGTTACTGTCAGATTACTGTGTTACGGTCAGATTACTGCGTTCCTGTCAGATTACTGTGTTACTGTCAGATTACTGCGTTACTGTCAGATTGCTGCGTTACTGTCAGATTACTGTGTTACGGTCAGATTACAGCGTTACTGTCAGATTGCTGCGTTCCTGTCAGATTACTGTGTTACTGTCAGATTACTGCATTACTGTCAGATTACTGCTTTACTGTCAGATTACAGTGTTACTGTCAGATTTCAGTGTTACTGTCAGATTATTTCATTTGTCAGATTATTTCCTTTGTCAGATTACCGCTTTACTGTCAGATTACTGTGTTACTATCATATTACAGAGATACTGTCAGATTACTGCATTCCTGTCAGATTACTGTGTTCCTGTCAGATTACTGCGTTCCTGTCAGATTACTGCGTTCCTGTCAGATTACTGCATTCCTGTCAGATTACTGCGTTCCTGTCAGATTACTGTGTTACTGTCAGATTACTGCGTTCCTGTCAGATTACTGTGTTACCGTCAGATTACTGCTTTACTGTCAGATTACTGTGTTACTGTCAGATTACAGCTTTACTGTCAGATTATTGCATTTGTCAGATTACTGCCTTTGTCAGATTACTGCATTACTGTCAGATTACTGCGTTTGTCAGATTACAGTGTTACTGTCAGATTACTGCGTTACTGTCAGATTACTGCGTTACTGTCAGATTACTGCGTTACTGTCAGATTACTGCGATGCATGTCAGATTACTGTGTTAATGTAAGATTACTGTGTTACTGTCAGATTACTCCGTTACTGTCAGATTACTGTGTTAATCAGATTACTGTGTTACTGTCAGATTACTGCGTTTGTCAGATTACTGCATTTGTCAGATTACTGTGTTACTGTCAGATTACTGTGTTACTGTCCAATTACAGTGTTACTGTCAGATTACTGCATTCCTGTCAGATTACTGCGTTCCTGTCAGATTACTGCGTTCCTGTCAGATTACTGCATTTGTCAGATTATTTCCTTTGTCAGATTACTGCTTTACTGTCAGATTACTGCGTTACTGTCAGATTACTGTGTTACTGTCAGATTACAGTGTTACCGTCAGATTACTGCATTTGTCAGATTACTGCTTTACTGTCAGATTACTGTGTTACTGTCAGATTACAGCGTTACTGTCAGATTATTGCATTTGTCAGATTACTGCCTTTGTCAGATTACTGCGTTACTGTCAGATTACTGCGTTTGTCAGATTACTGCTTTACTGTCAGATTACAGTGTTACTGTCAGATTACTGCGTTACTGTCAGATTACTGTGTTACTGTCATATTACTGCGATGCATGTCAGATTACTGTGTTAATGTAAGATTACTGTGTTACTGTCAGATTACTGCGTTACTGTCAGATTACTGTGTTAATCAGATTACTGTGTTACTGTCAGATTACTGCGTTTGTCAGATTACTGCATTTGTCAGATTACTGTGTTACTGTCAGATTACTATGTTACTGTCCAATTACAGTGTTACTGTCAGATTACTGCGTTCCTGTCAGATTACTGCGTTACTGTCAGATTACTGCGTTACTGTCAGATTACTGCTTTACTGTCAGATTACAGCGTTACTGTCAGATTACTGTGTTACTGTCAGATTACTGCGTTACTGTCAGATTACAGCGTTACTGTCAGATTACTGCGATGCATGTCAGATTACTGTGTTAATGTAAGATTACTGCGTTACTGTCAGATTACTGCGCTCCTGTCAGATTACTGCGATGCATGTCAGATTACTGTGTTAATGTAAGATTACTGTGTTACTGTCAGATTACTGCGTTACTGTCAGATTCCTGTTAATCAGATTACTGTGTTACTGTCAGATTACTGCGTTTGTCAGATTACTGCATTTGTCAGATTACTGTGTTACTGTCCAATTACAGTGTTACTGTCAGATTACTGCGTTCCTGTCAGATTACTGCGTTCCTGTCAGATTACTGCGTTCCTGTCAGATTACTGTGTTACTGTCAGATTACTGTGTTACTGTCAGATTACTGCGTTTGTCAGATTACAGCTTTACTGTCAGATTACTGTGTTTTGTCAGATTACAGCGTTACTGTCAGATTATTGCATTTGTCAGATTACTGCCTTTGTCAGATTACTGCGTTACTGTCAGATTACTGCGTTTGTCAGATTACAGTGTTACTGTCAGATTACTGCTTTACTGTCAGATTACTGCGTTACTGTCAGATTACTGCGTTACTGTCAGATTACTGCGATGCATGTCAGATTACTGTGTTAATGTAAGATTACTGTGTTACTGTCAGATTACTGCGTTACTGTCAGATTACTGTGTTCATCAGATTACTGTGTTACTGTCAGATTACTGCGTTTGTCAGATTACTGCATTTGTCAGATTACTGTGTTACTGTCAGATTACTGTGTTACTGTCCAATTACAGTGTTACTGTCAGATTACTGCATTCCTGTCAGATTACTGCGTTCCTGTCAGATTACTGCGTTCCTGTCAGATTACTGCATTTGTCAGATTATTTCCTTTGTCAGATTACTGCTTTACTGTCAGATTACTGCGTTACTGTCAGATTACTGCGTTACTGTCAGATTACTGCGATGCATGTCAGATTACTGTGTTCATGTAAGATTACTGTGTTACTGTCAGATTACTGCGTTACTGTCAGATTACTGCGTTACTGTCAGATTACAGTGTTACTGTCAGATTACTGCGCTCCTGTCAGATTACTGCGATGCATGTCAGATTACTGTGTTAATGTAAGATTACTGTGTTACTGTCAGATTACTGTGTTACTGTCAGATTACTGTTAATCAGATTACTGTGTTACTGTCAGATTACTGCGTTTGTCAGATTACTGCATTTGTCAGATTACTGTGTTACTGTCAGATTACTGTGTTACTGTCAGATTACTGCGTTCCTGTCAGATTACTGCGTTCCTGTCAGATTACTGTGTTACTTTCAGATTACTGCGTTACTGTCAGATTACTGTGTTATGGTCAGATTACTGTGCCACTGTCAGATTACAGTGTTACTGTCAGATTAATGCGTTACTGTCAGATTACTGCGTTACTGTCAGATTATTGCATTTCACAGAAATCACAGAAACCCCACAGTGCAGATCGAGGCCATTTGTCAGATTATTGCATTTGTCAGATTACTGCGTTACTGTCAGATTACTGCGTTACTGTCAGATTACTGCGTTACTGTCAGATTACAGCGTTACTGTCAGATTACTGCGTTACTGTCAGATTACTGCATTACTGACAGATTACAGCGTTACTGTCAGATTATTGCATTTGTCAGATTACTGCCTTTGTCAGATTACTGCGTTACTGTCAGATTACTGCGATGCATGTCAGATTACTGTGTTAATGTAAGATTACTGCGTTACTGTCAGATTATTGCATTTGTCAGGTTATTTCCTTTGTCAGATTACTGCGTTACTGTCAGATTACTGTGTTACTGTCAGATTACTGTGTTACTGTCAGATTACAGTGTTACCGTCAGATTACTGCTTTACTGTCAGATTACTGTGTTACTGTCAGATTACAGCGTTACTGTCAGATTATTGCATTTGTCAGATTACTGCCTTTGTCAGATTACTGCGTTCCTGTCAGATTACTGCGTTACTGTCATATTACTGCATTACTGTCAGATTACTGCTTTACTGTCAGATTACTGCTTTACTGTCAGATTACAGCGTTACTGTCAGATTACAGCGTTACTGTCAGATTACTGCGTTACTGTCAGATTACTGCGATGCATGTCAGATTACTGTGTTAATGTAAGATTACTGTGTTACTGTCAGATTACTGCGTTACTGTCAGATTACTGCGTTACTGTCAGATTACTGCGCTCCTGTCAGATTACTGCGATGCATGTCAGATTACTGTGTTAATGTAAGATTACTGTGTTACTGTCAGATTACTGTGTTACTGTCAGATTACTGTTAATCAGATTACTGTGTTACTGTCAGATTACTGCGTTTGTCAGATTACTGCATTTGTCAGATTACTGTGTTACTGTCAGATTACTGTGTTACTGTCCAATTACAGTGTTCCTGTCAGATTACTGCGTTCCTGTCAGATTGCTGCATTTCACAGAAATCACAGAAACCCCACAGTGCAGATAGAGGCCATTTGTCAGATTATTGCATTTGTCAGATTACTGCGTTACTGTCAGATTACTGCGTTACTGTCAGATTACTGCGTTACTGTCAGATTACTGCATTACTGACAGATTACAGCGTTACTGTCAGATTATTGCATTTGTCAGATTACTGCCTTTGTCAGATTACTGCGTTACTGTCAGATTACTGCGTTTGTCAGATTACTGCTTTACTGTCAGATTACAGTGTTACTGTCAGATTACTGCGTTACTGTCAGATTACTGCGATGCATGTCAGATTACTGTGTTAATGTAAGATTACTGTGTTACTGTCAGATTACTGCGTTACTGTCAGATTACTGTGTTAATCAGATTACTGTGTTACTGTCAGATTACTGCATTACTGTCAGATTACTGCGTTTGTCAGATTACTGCTTTACTGTCAGATTACAGTGTTACTGTCAGATTACTGCTTTACTGTCAGATTACTGCGTTACTGTCAGATTACTGCGATGCATGTCAGATTACTGTGTAAATGTAAGATTACTGTGTTACTGTCAGATTACTGCGTTACTGTCAGATTACTGTGTTAATCAGATTACTGTGTTACTGTCAGATTACTGCGTTTGTCAGATTACTGCATTTGTCAGATTACTGTGTTACTGTCAGATTACTGCGTTCCTGTCAGATTACTGCGTTCCTGTCAGATTACTGCGTTCCTGTCAGATTACTGCGTTACTGTCAGATTACTGTGTTACTGTCAGATTACTGCGTTTGTCAGATTACAGCGTTACTGTCAGATTACTGTGTTTTGTCAGATTACAGCGTTACTGTCAGATTATTGCATTTGTCAGATTACTGCCTTTGTCAGATTACTGCGTTACTGTCAGATTACTGCGTTTGTCAGATTACTGCGTTACTGTCAGATTACAGTGTTACTGTCAGATTACTGCTTTACTGTCAGATTACTGCGTTACTGTCAGATTACTGCGATGCATGTCAGATTACTGTGTTAATGTAAGATTACTGTGTTACTGTCAGATTACTGCGTTACTGTCAGATTACTGTGTTAATCAGATTACTGTGTTACTGTCAGATTACTGCGTTTGTCAGATTACTGCATTTGTCAGATTACTGTGTTACTGTCCAATTACAGTGTTACTGTCAGATTACTGCATTCCTGTCAGATTACTGCGTTCCTGTCAGATTACTGCATTTGTCAGATTATTTCCTTTGTCAGATTACTGCTTTACTGTCAGATTACTGCGTTACTGTCAGATTACTGCGTTACTGTCAGATTACTGCGATGCATGTCAGATTACTGTGTTAATGTAAGATTACTGTGTTACTGTCAGATTACTGCGTTACTGTCAGATTACTGCGTTACTGTCAGATTACAGTGTTACTGTCAGATTACTGCGCTCCTGTCAGATTACTGCGATGCATGTCAGATTACTGTGTTAATGTAAGATTACTGTGTTACTGTCAGATTACTGTGTTACTGTCAGATTACTGCATTTGTCAGATTACTGTGTTACTGTCAGATTACTGTGTTACTGTCAGATTACTGTGTTCCTGTCAGATTACTGCGTTCCTGTCAGATTACTGCGTTCCTGTCAGATTACTGTGTTACTTTCAGATTACTGCGTTACTGTCAGATTATTGTGTTACGGTCAGATTACTGTGCCACTGTCAGATTACAGTGTTACTGTCAGATTACTGCGTTACTGTCAGATTATTGCATTTCACAGAAATCACAGAAACCCCACAGTGCAGATCGAGGCCATTTGTCAGATTATTGCATTTGTCAGATTACTGCGTTACTGTCAGATTACTGCGTTACTGTCAGATTACTGCGTTACTGTCAGATTACAGTGTTACTGTCAGATTACTGCGTTACTGTCAGATTACTGCATTACTGACAGATTACAGCGTTACTGTCAGATTATTGCATTTGTCAGATTACTGCCTTTGTCAGATTACTGCGTTACTGTCAGATTACTGCGTTTGTCAGATTACTGCTTTACTGTCAGATTACAGTGTTACTGTCAGATTACTGCTTTACTGTCAGATTACTGCGTTACTGTCAGATTACTGCGATGCATGTCAGATTACTGTGTAAATGTAAGATTACTGTGTTACTGTCAGATTACTGCGTTACTGTCAGATTACTGTGTTAATCAGATTACTGTGTTACTGTCAGATTACTGCGTTTGTCAGATTACTGCATTTGTCAGATTACTGTGTTACTGTCAGATTACTGCGTTCCTGTCAGATTACTGCGTTCCTGTCAGATTACTGCGTTCCTGTCAGATTACTGCGTTACTGTCAGATTACTGTGTTACTGTCAGATTACTGTGTTACTGTCAGATTACTGCGTTTGTCAGATTACAGCGTTACTGTCAGATTACTGTGTTTTGTCAGATTACAGCGTTACTGTCAGATTATTGCATTTGTCAGATTACTGCCTTTGTCAGATTACTGCGTTACTGTCAGATTACTGCGTTTGTCAGATTACTGCGTTACTGTCAGATTACAGTGTTACTGTCAGATTACTGCTTTACTGTCAGATTACTGCGTTACTGTCAGATTACTGCGATGCATGTCAGATTACTGTGTTAATGTAAGATTACTGTGTTACTGTCAGATTACTGCGTTACTGTCAGATTACTGTGTTAATCAGATTACTGTGTTACTGTCAGATTACTGCGTTTGTCAGATTACTGCATTTGTCAGATTACTGTGTTACTGTCCAATTACAGTGTTACTGTCAGATTACTGCATTCCTGTCAGATTACTGCGTTCCTGTCAGATTACTGCATTTGTCAGATTATTTCCTTTGTCAGATTACTGCTTTACTGTCAGATTACTGCGTTACTGTCAGATTACTGCGTTACTGTCAGATTACTGCGATGCATGTCAGATTACTGTGTTAATGTAAGATTACTGTGTTAATGTAAGATTACTGTGTTACTGTCAGATTACTGCGTTACTGTCAGATTACTGCGTTACTGTCAGATTACAGTGTTACTGTCAGATTACTGCGCTCCTGTCAGATTACTGCGATGCATGTCAGATTACTGTGTTAATGTAAGATTACTGTGTTACTGTCAGATTACTGTGTTACTGTCAGATTACTGTTAATCAGATTACTGTGTTACTGTCAGATTACTGCGTTTGTCAGATTACTGCATTTGTCAGATTACTGTGTTACTGTCAGATTACTGTGTTACTGTCAGATTACTGTGTTCCTGTCAGATTACTGCGTTCCTGTCAGATTACTGCGTTCCTGTCAGATTACTGTGTTACTTTCAGATTACTGCGTTACTGTCAGATTATTGTGTTACGGTCAGATTACTGTGCCACTGTCAGATTACAGTGTTACTGTCAGATTACTGCGTTACTGTCAGATTATTGCATTTCACAGAAATCACAGAAACCCCACAGTGCAGATCGAGGCCATTTGTCAGATTATTGCATTTGTCAGATTACTGCGTTACTGTCAGATTACTGCGTTACTGTCAGATTACTGCGTTACTGTCAGATTACAGTGTTACTGTCAGATTACTGCGTTACTGTCAGATTACTGCATTACTGACAGATTACAGCGTTACTGTCAGATTATTGCATTTGTCAGATTACTGCCTTTGTCAGATTACTGCGTTACTGTCAGATTACTGTGTTTGTCAGATTACTGCTTTACTGTCAGATTACAGTGTTACTGTCAGATTACTGCGTTACTGTCAGATTACTGCGATGCATGTCAGATTACTGTGTTAATGTAAGATTACTGTGTTACTGTCAGATTACTGCGTTACTGTCAGATTACTGTGTTAATCAGATTACTGTGTTACTGTCAGATTACTGCATTACTGTCAGATTACTGCGTTTGTCAGATTACTGCTTTACTGTCAGATTACAGTGTTACTGTCAGATTACTGCTTTACTGTCAGATTACTGCGTTACTGTCAGATTACTGCGATGCATGTCAGATTACTGTGTTAATGTAAGATTACTGTGTTACTGTCAGATTACTGCGTTACTGTCAGATTACTGTGTTAATCAGATTACTGTGTTACTGTCAGATTACTGCGTTTGTCAGATTACTGCATTTGTCAGATTACTGCTTTACTGTCAGATTACTGCGTTACTGTCAGATTACTGTGTTACTGTCAGATTACTGTGTTACTGTCAGATTACAGTGTTACCGTCAGATTACTGCGTTTGTCAGATTACAGCGTTACTGTCAGATTACTGTGTTTTGTCAGATTACAGCGTTACTGTCAGATTATTGCATTTGTCAGATTACTGCCTTTGTCAGATTACTGCGTTACTGTCAGATTACTGCGTTTGTCAGATTACTGCGTTACTGTCAGATTACACTGTTACTGTCAGATTACTGCTTTACTGTCAGATTACTGCGTTACTGTCAGATTACTGCGATGCATGTCAGATTACTGTGTTAATGTAAGATTACTGTGTTACTGTCAGATTACTGCGTTACTGTCAGATTACTGCGTTTGTCAGATTACTGCGCTCCTGTCAGATTACTGTGTTAATCAGATTACTGTGTTACTGTCAGATTACTGCGTTTGTCAGATTACTGCATTTGTCAGATTACTGTGTTACTGTCAGATTACTGTGTTACTGTCCAATTACAGTGTTACTGTCAGATTACTGCATCCCTGTCAGATTACTGCGTTCCTGTCAGATTACTGCGTTCCTGTCAGATTACTGCGTTCCTGTCAGATTACTGCATTTGTCAGATTATTTCCTTTGTCAGATTACTGCTTTACTGTCAGATTACTGCGTTACTGTCAGATTACTGCGTTACTGTCAGATTACTGCGATGCATGTCAGATTACTGTGTTAATGTAAGATTACTGTGTTACTGTCAGATTACTGCGTTACTGTCAGATTACTGCGTTACTGTCAGATTACAGTGTTACTGTCAGATTACTGCGCTCCTGTCAGATTAATGCGATGCATGTCAGATTACTGTGTTAATGTAAGATTACTGTGTTACTGTCAGATTACTGTGTTACTGTCAGATTACTGTTAATCAGATTACTGTGTTACTGTCAGATTACTGCGTTTGTCAGATTACTGCATTTGTCAGATTACTGTGTTACTGTCAGATTACTGTGTTACTGTCCAATTACAGTGTTCCTGTCAGATTACTGCGTTCCTGTCAGATTACTGCGTTCCTGTCAGATTACTGTGTTACTTTCAGATTACTGCGTTACTGTCAGATTACTGTGTTACGGTCAGATTACTGTGCCACTGTCAGATTACAGTGTTACTGTCAGATTACTGCGTTACTGTCAGATTATTGCATTTCACAGAAATCACAGAAACCCCACAGTGCAGATCGAGGCCATTTGTCAGATTATTGCATTTGTCAGATTACTGCGTTACTGTCAGATTACTGCGTTACTGTCAGATTACTGCGTTACTGTCAGATTACTGCATTACTGACAGATTACAGCGTTACTGTCAGATTATTGCATTTGTCAGATTACTGCCTTTGTCAGATTACTGCGTTACTGTCAGATTACTGCGTTTGTCAGATTACTGCTTTACTGTCAGATTACTGCGTTACTGTCAGATTACTGCGATGCATGTCAGATTACTGTGTTAATGTAAGATTACTGTGTTACTGTCAGATTACTGCGTTACTGTCAGATTACTGTGTTAATCAGATTACTGTGTTACTGTCAGATTACTGCATTACTGTCAGATTACTGCGTTACTGTCAGATTACTGTGTTAATCAGATTACTGTGTTACTGTCAGATTACTGCGTTTGTCAGATTACTGCATTTGTCAGATTACTGTGTTACTGTCAGATTACTGTGTTACTGTCCAATTACAGTGTTACTGTCAGATTACTGCGTTCCTGTCAGATTACTGCGTTCCTGTCAGATTACTGTGTTACTGTCAGATTACTGTGTTACTGTCAGATTACTGTGTTACTGTCAGATTACAGTGTTACCGTCAGATTACTGCGTTTGTCAGATTACAGCGTTACTGTCAGATTACTGTGTTTTGTCAGATTACAGCGTTACTGTCAGATTATTGCATTTGTCAGATTACTGCCTTTGTCAGATTACTGCGTTACTGTCAGATTACTGCGTTTGTCAGATTACTGCGTTACTGTCAGATTACTGCGTTACTGTCAGATTACTGCGATGCATGTCAGATTACTGTGTTAATGTAAGATTACTGTGTTAATCAGATTACTGTGTTACTGTCAGATTACTGTGTTACTGTCAGATTACTGTGTTACTGTCAGATTACAGTGTTACCGTCAGATTACTGCATTTGTCAGATTACTGCTTTACTGTCAGATTACTGTGTTACTGTTAGATTACAGCGTTACTGTCAGATTATTGCATTTGTCAGATTACTGCCTTTGTCAGATTACTGCGTTACTGTCAGATTACTGCGTTTGTCAGATTACCGCGTTACTGTCAGATTACTGTGTTAATCAGATTACTGCGTTTGTCAGATTACTGCATTTGTCAGATTACTGTGTTACTGTCAGATTACTGCGTTCCTGTCAGATTACTGCGTTCCTGTCAGATTACTGCATTTGTCAGATTATTTCCTTTGTCAGATTACTGCTTTACTGTCAGATTACTGCGTTACTGTCAGATTACTGTGTTACTGTCAGATTACTGTGTTACTGTCAGATTACAGTGTTACCGTCAGATTACTGCGTTTGTCAGATTACAGCGTTACTGTCAGATTACTGTGTTTTGTCAGATTACAGCGTTACTGTCAGATTATTGCATTTGTCAGATTACTGCCTTTGTCAGATTACTGCGTTACTGTCAGATTACTGCGTTTGTCAGATTACTGCGTTTGTCAGATTACTGCGTTACTGTCAGATTACACTGTTACTGTCAGATTACTGCTTTACTGTCAGATTACTGCGTTACTGTCAGATTACTGCGATGCATGTCAGATTACTGTGTTAATGTAAGATTACTGTGTTACTGTCAGATTACTGCGTTACTGTCAGATTACTGCGTTTGTCAGATTACTGCGCTCCTGTCAGATTACTGTGTTAATCAGATTACTGTGTTACTGTCAGATTACTGCGTTTGTCAGATTACTGCATTTGTCAGATTACTGTGTTACTGTCAGATTACTGTGTTACTGTCCAATTACAGTGTTACTGTCAGATTACTGCATCCCTGTCAGATTACTGCGTTCCTGTCAGATTACAGCGTTCCTGTCAGATTACTGCGTTCCTGTCAGATTACTGCATTTGTCAGATTATTTCCTTTGTCAGATTACTGCTTTACTGTCAGATTACTGCGTTACTGTCAGATTACTGCGTTACTGTCAGATTACTGCGATGCATGTCAGATTACTGTGTTAATGTAAGATTACTGTGTTACTGTCAGATTACTGCGTTACTGTCAGATTACTGCGTTACTGTCAGATTACTGTGTTACTGTCAGATTACTGTGTTACTGTCAGATTACTGTTAATCAGATTACTGTGTTACTGTCAGATTACTGCGTTTGTCAGATTACTGCATTTGTCAGATTACTGTGTTACTGTCAGATTACTGTGTTACTGTCCAATTACAGTGTTCCTGTCAGATTACTGCGTTCCTGTCAGATTACTGCGTTCCTGTCAGATTACTGTGTTACTTTCAGATTACTGCGTTACTGTCAGATTACTGTGTTACGGTCAGATTACTGTGCCACTGTCAGATTACAGTGTTACTGTCAGATTACTGCGTTACTGTCAGATTATTGCATTTCACAGAAATCACAGAAACCCCACAGTGCAGATCGAGGCCATTTGTCAGATTATTGCATTTGTCAGATTACTGCGTTACTGTCAGATTACTGCGTTACTGTCAGATTACTGCGTTACTGTCAGATTACTGCATTACTGACAGATTACAGCGTTACTGTCAGATTATTGCATTTGTCAGATTACTGCCTTTGTCAGATTACTGCGTTACTGTCAGATTACTGCGTTTGTCAGATTACTGCTTTACTGTCAGATTACTGCGTTACTGTCAGATTACTGTGTTAATCAGATTACTGTGTTACTGTCAGATTACTGCATTACTGTCAGATTACTGCGTTACTGTCAGATTACTGTGTTAATCAGATTACTGTGTTACTGTCAGATTACTGCGTTTGTCAGATTACTGCATTTGTCAGATTACTGTGTTACTGTCAGATTACTGTGTTACTGTCCAATTACAGTGTTACTGTCAGATTACTGCGTTCCTGTCAGATTACTGCGTTCCTGTCAGATTACTGCGTTCCTGTCAGATTACTGCGTTACTGTCAGATTACTGTGTTACTGTCAGATTACTGTGTTACTGTCAGATTACAGCGTTACTGTCAGATTATTGCATTTGTCAGATTACTGCCTTTGTCAGATTACTGCGTTACTGTCAGATTACTGCGTTTGTCAGATTACTGCGTTACTGTCAGATTACTGCGTTACTGTCAGATTACTGCGATGCATGTCAGATTACTGTGTTAATGTAAGATTACTGCGTTACTGTCAGATTACTGTGTTAATCAGATTACTGTGTTACTGTCAGATTACTGCGTTTGTCAGATTACTGCATTTGTCAGATTACTGTGTTACTGTCAGATTACTGTGTTACTGTCAGATTACTGTGTTACTGTCCAATTACAGTGTTACTGTCAGATTACTGCATTCCTGTCAGATTACTGCGTTCCTGTCAGATTACTGCGTTCCTGTCAGATTACTGCGTTCCTGTCAGATTACTGCATTTGTCAGATTATTTCCTTTGTCAGATTACTGCTTTACTGTCAGATTACTGCGTTACTGTCAGATTACTGCGTTACTGTCAGATTACTGTGTTACTGTCAGATTACAGTGTTACCGTCAGATTACTGCATTTGTCAGATTACTGCTTTACTGTCAGATTACTGTGTTACTGTTAGATTACAGCGTTACTGTCAGATTACAGCGTTACTGTCAGATTATTGCATTTGTCAGATTACTGCCTTTGTCAGATTACTGCGTTACTGTCAGATTACTGCGTTTGTCAGATTACTGCGTTACTCTCAGATTACTGCGATGCATGTCAGATTACTGTGTTAATGTAAGATTACTGTGTTCCTGTCAGATTACTGCGTTACTGTCAGATTACTGTGTTAATCAGATTACTGTGTTACTGTCAGATTACTGCGTTTGTCAGATTACTGCATTTGTCAGATTACTGCATTTGTCAGATTACTGCATTTCTGTCAGATTACTGCATTTCTGTCAGATTACTGCGTTCCTGTCAGATTACTGCGTTACTGTCAGATTACTGCTTTACTGTCAGATTACAGCGTTACTGTCAGATTACTGCGTTACTGTCAGATTACAGCGTTACTGTCAGATTACTGTGTTAATGTAAGATTACTGTGTTAATGTAAGATTACTGCGTTACTGTCAGATTACTGCGTTACTGTCAGATTACTGTGTTACTGTCAGATTACTGCGTTTGTCAGATTACTGCATTTGTCAGATTACTGTGTTACTGTCAGATTACTGTGTTACTGTCCAATTACAGTGTTACTGTCAGATTGCTGCATTCCTGTCAGATTACTGCGTTCCTGTCAGATTACTGCATTCCTGTCAGATTACTGCGTTCCTGTCAGATTACTGTGTTACTGTCAGATTGCTGCGTTACTGTCGGATTACTGTGTTACGGTCAGATTACTGTGCCACTGTCAGATTACAGTGTTACTGTCAGATTACTGCGTTACTGTCAGATTATTGCATTTGTCAGATTATTTCCTTTGTCAGATTACCGCTTTACTGTCAGATTACTGTGTTACTATCATATTACAGAGATACTGTCAGATTACTGCGTTACTGTCAGATTATTGCATTTGTCAGATTATTGCGTTTGTCAGATTACTGCTTTACTGTCAGATTACTGCGTTACTGTCAGATTACTGCGTTACTGTCAGATTACTGTGTTACTGTCAGATTACAGCGTTACTGTCAGATTATTGCATTTGTCAGATTACTGCTTTGTCAGATTACTGCGTTACTGTCAGATTACTGCGTTTGTCAGATTACTGCTTTACTGTCAGATTACAGTGTTACTGTCAGATTACTGCGTTACTGTCAGATTACGGCGATGCATGTCAGATTACTGTGTTAATGTAAGATTACTGTGTTACTGTCAGATAACTGTGTTTGTCAGATTCCTGCATTACTGTCAGATTACTGTGTTCCTGTCAGATTACTGTGTTCCTGTCAGATTACAGCTTTACTGTCAGATTATTGCATTTGTCAGATTACTGCCTTTGTCAGATTACTGCATTACTGTCAGATTACTGCGTTACTGTCAGATTACTTCGTTACTGTCAGATTACTGCGTTACTGTCAGATTACTGCGATGCATGTCAGATTACTGTGTTAATGTAAGATTACTGTGTTACTGTCAGATTACTGTGTTAATCAGATTACTGTGTTACTGTCAGATTACTGCGTTTGTCAGATTACTGCATTTGTCAGATTACTGCGTTACTGTCAGATTATTGCATTTCACAGAAATCACAGAAACCCCACAGTGCAGATCGAGGCCATTTGTCAGATTATTGCATTTGTCAGATTACTGCGTTACTGTCAGATTACTGCGTTACTGTCAGATTACTGCGTTACTGTCAGATTACTGCATTACTGACAGATTACAGCGTTACTGTCAGATTATTGCATTTGTCAGATTACTGCCTTTGTCAGATTACTGCGTTACTGTCAGATTACTGCGTTTGTCAGATTACTGCTTTACTGTCAGATTACTGCGTTACTGTCAGATTACTGTGTTAATGTAAGATTACTGTGTTACTGTCAGATTACTGCGTTACTGTCAGATTACTGTGTTAATCAGATTACTGTGTTACTGTCAGATTACTGCATTACTGTCAGATTACTGCGTTACTGTCAGATTACTGTGTTAATCAGATTACTGTGTTACTGTCAGATTACTGCGTTTGTCAGATTACTGCATTTGTCAGATTACTGTGTTACTGTCAGATTACTGTGTTACTGTCCAATTACAGTGTTACTGTCAGATTACTGCGTTCCTGTCAGATTACTGCGTTCCTGTCAGATTACTGCGTTCCTGTCAGATTACTGTGTTACTGTCAGATTACTGTGTTACTGTCAGATTACTGTGTTACCGTCAGATTACTGCGTTTGTCAGATTGCAGCGTTACTGTCAGATTACTGTGTTTTGTCAGATTACAGCGTTACTGTCAGATTATTGCATTTGTCAGATTACTGCCTTTGTCAGATTACTGCGTTACTGTCAGATTACTGCGTTTGTCAGATTACTGCGTTACTGTCAGATTACAGTGTTACTGTCAGATTACTGCGTTACTGTCAGATTACTGCGTTACTGTCAGATTACTGCGATGCATGTCAGATTACTGTGTTAATGTAAGATTACTGCGTTACTGTCAGATTACTGTGTTAATCAGATTACTGTGTTACTGTCAGATTACTGCGTTTGTCAGATTACTGCATTTGTCAGATTACTGTGTTACTGTCAGATTACTGTGTTACTGTCAGATTACTGTGTTACTGTCCAATTACAGTGTTACTGTCAGATTACTGCATTCCTGTCAGATTACTGCCTTCCTGTCAGATTACTGCGTTCCTGTCAGATTACTGCGTTCCTGTCAGATTACTGCATTTGTCAGATTATTTCCTTTGTCAGATTACTGCTTTACTGTCAGATTACTGCGTTACTGTCAGATTACTGTGTTACTGTCAGATTACAGTGTTACCGTCAGATTACTGCATTTGTCAGATTACTGCTTTACTGTCAGATTACTGTGTTACTGTTAGATTACAGCGTTACTGTCAGATTATTGCATTTGTCAGATTACTGCCTTTGTCAGATTACTGCGTTACTGTCAGATTACTGCGTTTGTCAGATTACCGCGTTACTGTCAGATTACTGTGTTAATCAGATTACTGCGTTTGTCAGATTACTGCATTTGTCAGATTACTGTGTTACTGTCAGATTACTGCGTTCCTGTCAGATTACTGCATTCCTGTCAGATTACTGCATTTGTCAGATTACTGCATTTGTCAGATTACTGTGTTACTGTCAGATTACTGTGTTACTGTCCAATTACAGTGTTCCTGTCAGATTACTGCGTTCCTGTCAGATTACTGCGTTCCTGTCAGATTACTGTGTTACTTTCAGATTACTGCGTTACTGTCAGATTACTGTGTTACGGTCAGATTACTGTGCCACTGTCAGATTACAGTGTTACTGTCAGATTACTGCGTTACTGTCAGATTATTGCATTTCACAGAAATCACAGAAACCCCACAGTGCAGATCGAGGCCATTTGTCAGATTATTGCATTTGTCAGATTACTGCGTTACTGTCAGATTACTGCGTTACTGTCAGATTACTGCGTTACTGTCAGATTACTGCATTACTGACAGATTACAGCGTTACTGTCAGATTATTGCATTTGTCAGATTACTGCCTTTGTCAGATTACTGCGTTACTGTCAGATTACTGCGTTTGTCAGATTACTGCTTTACTGTCAGATTACTGCGTTACTGTCAGATTACTGCGATGCATGTCAGATTACTGTGTTAATGTAAGATTACTGTGTTACTGTCAGATTACTGCGTTACTGTCAGATTACTGTGTTAATCAGATTACTGTGTTACTGTCAGATTACTGCATTACTGTCAGATTACTGCGTTACTGTCAGATTACTGTGTTAATCAGATTACTGTGTTACTGTCAGATTACTGCGTTTGTCAGATTACTGCATTTGTCAGATTACTGTGTTACTGTCAGATTACTGTGTTACTGTCCAATTACAGTGTTACTGTCAGATTACTGCGTTCCTGTCAGATTACTGCGTTCCTGTCAGATTACTGCGTTCCTGTCAGATTACTGTGTTACTGTCAGATTACTGTGTTACTGTCAGATTACTGTGTTACTGTCAGATTACAGTGTTACCGTCAGATTACTGCGTTTGTCAGATTACAGCGTTACTGTCAGATTACTGTGTTTTGTCAGATTACAGCGTTACTGTCAGATTATTGCATTTGTCAGATTACTGCCTTTGTCAGATTACTGCGTTACTGTCAGATTACTGCGTTTGTCAGATTACTGCGTTACTGTCAGATTACTGCGTTACTGTCAGATTACTGCGATGCATGTCAGATTACTGTGTTAATGTAAGATTACTGCGTTACTGTCAGATTACTGTGTTAATCAGATTACTGTGTTACTGTCAGATTACTGTGTTACTGTCAGATTACTGCATTTGTCAGATTACTGTGTTACTGTCAGATTACTGCATTTGTCAGATTACTGTGTTACTGTCAGATTACTGTGTTACTGTCCAATTACAGTGTTACTGTCAGATTACTGCATTCCTGTCAGATTACTGCGTTCCTGTCAGATTACTGCGTTCCTGTCAGATTACTGCGTTCCTGTCAGATTACTGCATTTGTCAGATTATTTCCTTTGTCAGATTACTGCTTTACTGTCAGATTACTGCGTTACTGTCAGATTACTGCGTTACTGTCAGATTACTGTGTTACTGTCAGATTACAGTGTTACCGTCAGATTACTGCATTTGTCAGATTACTGCTTTACTGTCAGATTACTGTGTTACTGTTAGATTACAGCGTTACTGTCAGATTATTGCATTTGTCAGATTACTGCGTTACTGTCAGATTACTGCGTTTGTCAGATTACTGCGTTACTCTCAGATTACAGTGTTACTGTCAGATTACTGCGTTACTGTCAGATTACTGCGATGCATGTCAGATTACTGTGTTAATGTAAGATTACTGTGTTACTGTCAGATTACTGCGTTACTGTCAGATTACTGTGTTAATCAGATTACTGTGTTACTGTCAGATTACTGCGTTTGTCAGATTACTGCATTTGTCAGATTACTGCATTTGTCAGATTACTGCATTTCTGTCAGATTACTGCGTTCCTGTCAGATTACTGCGTTACTGTCAGATTACTGCTTTACTGTCAGATTACAGCGTTACTGTCAGATTACTGCGTTACTGTCAGATTACTGTGTTAATGTAAGATTACTGTGTTAATGTAAGATTACTGCGTTACTGTCAGATTACTGCGTTACTGTCAGATTACTGTGTTACTGTCAGATTACTGCGTTTGTCAGATTACTGCATTTGTCAGATTACTGTGTTACTGTCAGATTACTGTGTTACTGTCCAATTACAGTGTTACTGTCAGATTGCTGCATTCCTGTCAGATTACTGCGTTCCTGTCAGATTACTGCATTCCTGTCAGATTACTGCGTTCCTGTCAGATTACTGTGTTACTGTCAGATTGCTGCGTTACTGTCGGATTACTGTGTTACGGTCAGATTACTGTGCCACTGTCAGATTACAGTGTTACTGTCAGATTACTGCGTTACTGTCAGATTATTGCATTTGTCAGATTATTTCCTTTGTCAGATTACCGCTTTACTGTCAGATTACTGTGTTACTATCATATTACAGAGATACTGTCAGATTACTGCGTTACTGTCAGATTATTGCATTTGTCAGATTATTGCGTTTGTCAGATTACTGCTTTACTGTCAGATTACTGCGTTACTGTCAGATTACTGCGTTACTGTCAGATTACTGTGTTACTGTCAGATTACAGCGTTACTGTCAGATTATTGCATTTGTCAGATTACTGCTTTGTCAGATTACTGCGTTACTGTCAGATTACTGCGTTTGTCAGATTACTGCTTTACTGTCAGATTACAGTGTTACTGTCAGATTACTGCGTTACTGTCAGATTACGGCGATGCATGTCAGATTACTGTGTTAATGTAAGATTACTGTGTTACTGTCAGATAACTGCGTTTGTCAGATTCCTGCATTACTGTCAGATTACTGTGTTCCTGTCAGATTACTGTGTTCCTGTCAGATTACAGCTTTACTGTCAGATTATTGCATTTGTCAGATTACTGCCTTTGTCAGATTACTGCATTACTGTCAGATTACTGCGTTTGTGAGATTACTGCTTTACTGTCAGATTACTGCGTTACTGTCAGATTACAGTGTTACTGTCAGATTACTGCTTTACTGTCAGATTACTTCGTTACTGTCAGATTACTGCGTTACTGTCAGATTACTGCGATGCATGTCAGATTACTGTGTTAATGTAAGATTACTGTGTTACTGTCAGATTACTGTGTTAATCAGATTACTGTGTTACTGTCAGATTACTGCGTTTGTCAGATTACTGCATTTGTCAGATTACTGTGTTACTGTCAGATTACTGCGTTTGTCAGATTACTGCATTTGTCAGATTACTGCATTCCTGTCAGATTACTGCGTTACTGTCAGATTACTGCGTTACTGTCAGATTACTGCGTTACTGTCAGATTACTGCGTTACTGACAGATTACAGTGTTACCGTCAGATTACTGCATTTGTCAGATTACTGCTTTACTGTCAGATTACTGTGTTACTGTCAGATTACAGTGTTACCGTCAGATTACTGCATTTGTCAGATTACTGCTTTACTGTCAGATTACTGTGTTACTGTCAGATTACAGCGTTACTGTCAGATTATTGCATTTGTCAGATTACTGCCTTTGTCAGATTACTGCGCTACTGTCAGATTACTGCGTTTGTCAGATTACTGCTTTACTGTCAGATTACACTGTTACTGTCAGATTACTGCGTTACTGTCAGATTACTGCGTTACTGTCAGATTACTGCGATGCATGTCAGATTACTGTGTTAATGTAAGATTGCTGTGTTACTGTCAGATTACTGCGTTACTGTCAGATTACTGTGTTAATCAGATTACTGTGTTACTGTCAGATTACTGCGTGTCAGATTACTGCATTTGTCAGATTACTGTGTTACTGCCAGATTACTATTTTACTGCCAGATTACTGTGTTACTGTCAGATCACTGCGTTCCTGTCAGATTACTGTGTTACTGTCAGATTACTGCGTTCCTGTCAGATTACTGCATTCCTGTCAGATTACTGCGTTCCTGTCAGATTACTGCGTTACTGTCAGATTACTGCTTTACTGTCAGATTACAGCGTTACTGTCAGATTACTGCGATGCATGTCAGATTACTGTGTTAATGTAAGATTACTGCGTTACTGTCAGATTACTGCGTTACTGTCAGATTACAGCGTTACTGTCAGATTACAGCGTTACTGTCTCATTACTGCGATGCATGTCAGATTACTGTGTTAATGTAAGATTACTGTGTTACTGTCAGATTACTGCGTTACTGTCAGATTACTGTGTTAATCAGATTACTGTGTTAATGTAAGATTACTGTGTTACTGTCAGATTACTGTGTTACTGTCAGATTACTGCGTTACTGTCAGATTACTGTTAATCAGATTACTGTGTTACTGTCAGATTACTGCGTTTGTCAGATTACTGCATTTCTGTCAGATTACTGCGTTCCTGTCAGATTACTGCGTTACTGTCAGATTACTGCTTTACTGTCAGATTACAGCGTTACTGTCAGATTACTGCGTTACTGTCAGATTACAGCGTTACTGTCAGATTACTGTGTTAATGTAAGATTACTGTGTTAATGTAAGATTACTGCGTTACTGTCAGATTACTGCGTTACTGTCAGATTACTGTGTTACTGTCAGATTACTGCGTTTGTCAGATTACTGCATTTGTCAGATTACTGTGTTACTGTCAGATTACTGTGTTACTGTCCAATTACAGTGTTACTGTCAGATTGCTGCATTCCTGTCAGATTACTGCGTTCCTGTCAGATTACTGCATTCCTGTCAGATTACTGCGTTCCTGTCAGATTACTGTGTTACTGTCAGATTGCTGCGTTACTGTCGGATTACTGTGTTACGGTCAGATTACTGTGCCACTGTCAGATTACAGTGTTACTGTCAGATTACTGCGTTACTGTCAGATTATTGCATTTGTCAGATTATTTCCTTTGTCAGATTACCGCTTTACTGTCAGATTACTGTGTTACTATCATATTACAGAGATACTGTCAGATTACTGCGTTACTGTCAGATTATTGCATTTGTCAGATTATTGCGTTTGTCAGATTATTGCTTTACTGTCAGATTACTGCGTTACTGTCAGATTACTGCGTTACTGTCAGATTACTGTGTTACTGTCAGATTACAGCGTTACTGTCAGATTATTGCATTTGTCAGATTACTGCTTTGTCAGATTACTGCGTTACTGTCAGATTACTGCGTTTGTCAGATTACTGCTTTACTGTCAGATTACAGTGTTACTGTCAGATTACTGCGTTACTGTCAGATTACGGCGATGCATGTCAGATTACTGTGTTAATGTAAGATTACTGTGTTACTGTCAGATAACTGCGTTTGTCAGATTCCTGCATTACTGTCAGATTACTGTGTTCCTGTCAGATTACTGTGTTCCTGTCAGATTACAGCTTTACTGTCAGATTATTGCATTTGTCAGATTACTGCCTTTGTCAGATTACTGCATTACTGTCAGATTACTGCGTTTGTGAGATTACTGCTTTACTGTCAGATTACTGCGTTACTGTCAGATTACAGTGTTACTGTCAGATTACTGCTTTACTGTCAGATTACTTCGTTACTGTCAGATTACTGCGTTACTGTCAGATTACTGCGATGCATGTCAGATTACTGTGTTAATGTAAGATTACTGTGTTACTGTCAGATTACTGTGTTAATCAGATTACTGTGTTACTGTCAGATTACTGCGTTTGTCAGATTACTGCATTTGTCAGATTACTGTGTTACTGTCAGATTACTGCGTTTGTCAGATTACTGCATTTGTCAGATTACTGCATTCCTGTCAGATTACTGCGTTACTGTCAGATTACTGCGTTACTGTCAGATTACTGCGTTACTGTCAGATTACTGCGTTACTGACAGATTACAGTGTTACCGTCAGATTACTGCATTTGTCAGATTACTGCTTTACTGTCAGATTACTGTGTTACTGTCAGATTACAGTGTTACCGTCAGATTACTGCATTTGTCAGATTACTGCTTTACTGTCAGATTACTGTGTTACTGTCAGATTACAGCGTTACTGTCAGATTATTGCATTTGTCAGATTACTGCCTTTGTCAGATTACTGCGTTACTGTCAGATTACTGCGTTTGTCAGATTACTGCTTTACTGTCAGATTACAGTGTTACTGTCAGATTACTGCGTTACTGTCAGATTACTGCGTTACTGTCAGATTACTGCGATGCATGTCAGATTACTGTGTTAATGTAAGATTGCTGTGTTACTGTCAGATTACTGCGTTACTGTCAGATTACTGTGTTAATCAGATTACTGTGTTACTGTCAGATTACTGCGTGTCAGATTACTGCATTTGTCAGATTACTGTGTTACTGCCAGATTACTATTTTACTGCCAGATTACTGTGTTACTGTCAGATTACTGCGTTCCTGTCAGATCACTGCGTTCCTGTCAGATTACTGTGTTACTGTCAGATTACTGCGTTCCTGTCAGATTACTGCATTCCTGTCAGATTACTGCGTTCCTGTCAGATTACTGCGTTACTGTCAGATTACTGCTTTACTGTCAGATTACAGCGTTACTGTCAGATTACTGCGATGCATGTCAGATTACTGTGTTAATGTAAGATTACTGCGTTACTGTCAGATTACTGCGTTACTGTCAGATTACAGCGTTACTGTCAGATTACAGCGTTACTGTCTCATTACTGCGATGCATGTCAGATTACTGTGTTAATGTAAGATTACTGTGTTACTGTCAGATTACTGCGTTACTGTCAGATTACTGTGTTAATCAGATTACTGTGTTAATGTAAGATTACTGTGTTACTGTCAGATTACTGTGTTACTGTCAGATTACTGCGTTACTGTCAGATTACTGTTAATCAGATTACTGTGTTACTGTCAGATTACTGCGTTTGTCAGATTACTGCATTTGTCAGATTACTGCGTTACTGTCAGATTACTGCGTTCCTGTCAGATTACTGTGTTACTGTCCAATTACAGTGTTACTGTCCAATTACTGCATTCCTGTCAGATTACTGCGTTCCTGTCAGATTACTGCGTTCCTGTCAGATTACTGCATTCCTGTCAGATTACTGCATTCCTGTCAGATTACTGCGTTCCTGTCAGATTACTGCGTTACTGTCAGATTGCTGCGTTACTGTCAGATTGCTGCGTTACGGTCAGATTACTGTGCCACTGTCAGATTACAGTGTTACTGTCAGATTACTGCGTTACTGTCAGATTATTTCATTTGTCAGATTATTTCCTTTGTCAGATTACCGCTTTACTGTCAGATTACTGTGTTACTATCATATTACAGAGATAATGTCAGATTACTGCGTTACTGTCAGATTATTGCATTTGTCAGATTATTGCGTTTGTCAGATTACTGCTTTACTGTCAGATAACTGCTTTACTGTCAGATTACTGTGTTACTGTCAGATTACTGCGTTCCTGTAAGATTACTGCATTACTGACAGATTACAGCGTTACTGTCAGATTATTGCATTTGTCAGATTACTGCCTTTGTCAGATTACTGCGTTACTGTCAGATTACTGCGTTTGTCAGATTACTGCTTTACTGTCAGATTACTGCGTTACTGTCAGATTACTGCGATGCATGTCAGATTACTGTGTTAATGTAAGATTACTGTGTTACTGTCAGATTACTGCGTTACTGTCAGATTACTGTGTTAATCAGATTACTGTGTTACTGTCAGATTACTGCGTTTGTCAGATTACTGCGTTTTTCAGATTACTGTGTTACTGTCAGATTACTGCATTCCTGTCAGATTACTGCTTTACTGTCAGAATACTGCGTTACTCTCAGATTACTGCGTTACTGTCAGATTACTATGTTACTGTCAGATTACTGCGTTACTGTCAGATTACTGTGTTACTGTCAGATTACTGCGTTACTGTCAGATTATTGCATTTGTCAGATTATTTCCTTTGTCAGATTACCGCTTTACTGTCAGATTACTGTGTTACTATCATATTACAGAGATACTGTCAGATTATTGCATTTGTCAGATTATTGCCTTTGTCAGATTACTGCTTTACTGTCATATTACTGCTTTACTGTCAGATTACTGCATTACTGTCAGATTACTGTGTTACTGTCAGATTACTGCATTACTGTCAGATTACTGTGTTACTGTCAGATTACTGCGTTACTGTCAGATTACTGTGTTACCGTCAGATTACTGCGTTTGTCAGATTACAGCGTTACTGTCAGATTACTGCGTTTGTCAGATTACTGCTTTACTGTCAGATTACAGAGTTACTGTCAGATTACTGCGTTACTGTCAGATTATTGCATTTGTCAGGTTATTTCCTTTGTCAGATTACTGCGTTACTGTCAGATTACTGTGTTACTGTCAGATTATTGCGATACTGTCAGATTACTGTGTTACTGTCAGATTACAGTGTTACTGTCAGATTACAGCGTTACTGTCAGATTATTGCATTTGTCAGATTACTGCCTTTGTCAGATTACTGCGTTACTGTCAGATTACTGCGTTTGTCAGATTACTGCTTTACTGTCAGATTACAGTGTTACTGTCAGATTACTGCGTTACTGTCAGATTACTGCGTTACTGTCAGATTACTGCGATGCATGTCAGATTACTGTGTTAATGTTAGATTACTGTATTACTGTCAGATTACTGCGTTACTGTCAGATTACTGTGTTAATCAGATTACTGTGTTACTGTCAGATTACTGCGTTTGTCAGATTACTGCATTTGTCAGATTACTGTGTTACTGTCAGATTACTGTGTTACTGTCCAATTACAGTGTTACTGTCAGATTACTGCATTCCTGTCAGATTACTGCGTTCCTGTCAGATTACTGCGTTCCTGTCAGATTACTGCATTTGTCAGATTATTTCCTTTGTCAGATTACTGCTTTACTGTCAGATTACTGCGTTACTGTCAGATTACTGTGTTACTGTCAGATTACAGTGTTACCGTCAGATTACTGCGTTACTGTCAGATTACTGTGTTACTGTCAGATTACAGTGTTACTGTCAGATTACTGCATTTGTCAGATTATTGCATTTGTCAGATTACTGCCTTACTGTCAGATTACTGCGTTTGTCAGATTACTGCTTTACTGTCAGATTACAGTGTTACTGTCAGATTACTGCGTTACTGTCAGATTGCTGCATGTCAGATTATTTCCTTTGTCAGATTACTGCTTTACCGTCAGATTACTGCGTTACTGTCAGATTACTGTGTTACTGTCAGATTACTGTGTTACCGTCAGATTACTGCGTTTGTCAGATTACTGCTTTACTGTCAGATTACTGTGTTACTGTCAGATTACAGCGTTACTGTCAGATTATTGCATTTGTCAGATTACTGCCTTTGTCAGATTACTGCGTTACTGTCAGATTACTGCGTTTGTCAGATTACTGCTTTACTGTCAGATTACAGTGTTACTGTCAGATTACTGTGTTACTGTCAGATTACTGCGTTACTGTCAGATTACTGTGTTAATCAGATTACTGTGTTACTGTCAGATTACTGCGTTTGTCAGATTACTGCATTTGTCAGATTACTGTGTTACTGTCAGATTACTGTGTTACTGTCCAATTACAGTGTTACTGTCAGATTACTGCATTCCTGTCAGATTACTGCGTTCCTGTCAGATTACTGCGTTACTGTCAGATTATTGCATTTGTCAGATTACTGCCTTTGTCAGATTACTGTCAGATTACTGCGTTTGTCAGATTACTGCTTTACTGTCAGATTACAGTGTTACTGTCAGATTACTGCTTTACTGTCAGATTACTGCGTTACTGTCAGATTACTGCGATGCATGTCAGATTACTGTGTTAATGTAAGATTACTGCGTTACTGTCAGATTATTGCATTTGTCAGGTTATTTCCTTTGTCAGATTACTGCGTTACTGTCAGATTACTGTGTTACTGTCAGATTACTGTGTTACTGTCAGATTACAGTGTTACCGTCAGATTACTACTTTACTGTCAGATTACTGTGTTACTGTCAGATTACAGCGTTACTGTCAGATTATTGCATTTGTCAGATTACTGCCTTTGTCAGATTACTGCATTCCTGTCAGATTACTGCGTTCCTGTCAGATTACTGCGTTACTGCCATATTACTGCATTACTGTC
The DNA here is from genome assembly GCF_052327205.1 of Somniosus microcephalus. NCBI lineage: Eukaryota > Metazoa > Chordata > Chondrichthyes > Squaliformes > Somniosidae > Somniosus > Somniosus microcephalus. The sequence goes on from NC_141004.1 coordinate 86,273,761, forward strand.
AGATTACTGCTTTACTGTCAGATTACAGCGTTACTGTCAGATTACAGCGTTACTGTCAGATTACTGCGTTACTGTCAGATTACTGCGATGCATGTCAGATTACTGTGTTAATGTAAGATTACTGTGTTACTGTCAGATTACTGCGTTACTGTCAGATTACTGCGTTACTGTCAGATTACAGTGTTACTGTCAGATTACTGCGCTCCTGTCAGATTACTGCGATGCATGTCAGATTACTGTGTTAATGTAAGATTACTGTGTTACTCTCAGATTACTGTGTTACTGTCAGATTACTGTGTTACTGTCAGATTACTGTTAATCAGATTACTGTGTTACTGTCAGATTACTGCGTTTGTCAGATTACTGCATTTGTCAGATTACTGTGTTACTGTCAGATTACTGTGTTACTGTCCAATTACAGTGTTCCTGTCAGATTACTGCCTTCCTGTCAGATTACTGCCTTCCTGTCAGATTACTGCTTTACTGTCAGATTACAGTGTTACTGTCAGATTACTGCGTTACTGTCAGATTACTGCGATGCATGTCAGATTACTGTGTTAATGTAAGATTACTGTGTTACTGTCAGATTACTGCGTTACTGTCAGATTACTGTGTTAATCAGATTACTGTGTTACTGTCAGATTACTGCGTTTGTCAGATTACTGCGTTTTTCAGATTACTGTGTTACTGTCAGATTACTGCGTTACTGTCCAATTACTGTGTTACTGTCAGATTACTGCATTTCTGTCAGATTACTGCGTTCCTGTCAGATTACTGCGTTCCTGTCAGATTACTGCGTTCCTGTCAGATTACTGCGTTACTGTCAGATTACTGCTTTACTGTCAGATTACAGCGTTACTGTCAGATTACTGCGTTACTGTCAGATTACAGCGTTACTGTCAGATTACTGTGTTAATGTAAGATTACTGCGTTACTGTCAGATTACAGCGTTACTGTCAGATTACAGCGTTACTGTCAGATTACTGCGCTCCTGTCAGATTACTGTGTTAATCAGATTACTGTGTTACTGTCAGATTACTGCGTTTGTCAGATTACTGCATTTGTCAGATTACTGTGTTACTGTCAGATTACTGTGTTACTGTCCAATTACAGTGTTACTGTCAGATTACTGCATTCCTGTCAGATTACTGCGTTCCTGTCAGATTACTGCGTTCCTGTCAGATTACTGTCTTACTGTCAGATTACTGCGTTACTGTCAGATTACAGCTTTACTGTCAGATTACTGCGATGCATGTCAGATTACTGTGTTAATGTAAGATTACTGCGTTACTGTCAGATTACTGCGTTTGTCAGATTACTGCATTTGTCAGATTACTGTGTTACTGTCAGATTACTGCGTTACTGTCAGATTACTGCGTTCCTGTCAGATTACTGCGTTCCTGTCAGATTACTGTGTTACTGTCAGATTACAGTGTTACTGTCAGATTACTGCATTCCTGACAGATTACTGCGTTCCTGTCAGATTACTGCGTTCCTGTCAGATTACTGCGTTCCTGTCAGATTACTGCGTTCCTGTCAGATTACTGCGTTCCTGTCAGATTGCTGCGTTACTGTCAGATTGCTGCGTTACTGTCAGATTACTGTGTTACGGTCAGATTACTGTGCCACTGTCAGATTACAGTGTTACTGTCAGATTACTGCGTTACTGTCAGATTACTGTGTTACTGTCAGATTACTGTGTTACTGTCAGATTACAGTGTTACCGTCAGATTACTGCATTTGTCAGATTACTGCTTTACTGTCAGATTACTGTGTTACTGTCAGATTACAGCGTTACTGTCAGATTACGGCGATGCATGTCAGATTACTGTGTTAATGTAAGATTACTGTGTTACTTTCAGATAACTGCGTTTGTCAGATTCCTGCATTACTGTCAGATTACTGTGTTCCTGTCAGATTACAGCTTTACTGTCAGATTATTGCATTTGTCAGATTACTGCCTTTGTCAGATTACTGCATTACTGTCAGATTACTGCGTTTGTGAGATTACAGTGTTACTGTCAGATTACTGCGCTCCTGTCAGATTACTGCGATGCATGTCAGATTACTGTGTTAATGTAAGATTACTGTGTTACTGTCAGATTACTGTGTTACTGTCAGATTACTGTGTTACTGTCAGATTACTGTTAATCAGATTACTGTGTTACTGTCAGATTACTGCGTTTGTCAGATTACTGCATTTGTCAGATTACTGTGTTACTGTCAGATTACTGTGTTACTGTCCAATTACAGTGTTCCTGTCAGATTACTGCCTTCCTGTCAGATTACTGCGTTCCTGTCAGATTACTGCGTTCCTGTCAGATTACTGTGTTACTGTCAGATTACTGCTTTACTGTCAGATTACAGTGTTACTGTCAGATTACTGCGTTACTGTCAGATTACTGCGATGCATGTCAGATTACTGTGTTAATGTAAGATTACTGTGTTACTGTCAGATTACTGCGTTACTGTCAGATTACTGTGTTAATCAGATTACTGTGTTACTGTCAGATTACTGCGTTTGTCAGATTACTGCGTTTTTCAGATTACTGTGTTACTGTCAGATTACTGCGTTACTGTCCAATTACTGTGTTACTGTCAGATTACTGCATTTCTGTCAGATTACTGCGTTCCTGTCAGATTACTGCGTTCCTGTCAGATTACTGCGTTCCTGTCAGATTACTGCGTTCCTGTCAGATTACCGCGTTACTGTCAGATTACTGCTTTACTGTCAGATTACAGCGTTACTGTCAGATTACTGCGTTACTGTCAGATTACAGCGTTACTGTCAGATTACTGTGTTAATGTAAGATTACTGCGTTACTGTCAGATTACAGCGTTACTGTCAGATTACAGCGTTACTGTCAGATTACTGCGCTCCTGTCAGATTACTGTGTTAATCAGATTACTGTGTTACTGTCAGATTACTGCGTTTGTCAGATTACTGCATTTGTCAGATTACTGTGTTACTGTCAGATTACTGTGTTACTGTCCAATTACAGTGTTACTGTCAGATTACTGCATTCCTGTCAGATTACTGCGTTCCTGTCAGATTACTGCGTTCCTGTCAGATTACTGCGTTACTGTCAGATTACAGCTTTACTGTCAGATTACTGCGATGCATGTCAGATTACTGTGTTAATGTAAGATTACTGCGTTACTGTCAGATTACTGCGTTTGTCAGATTACTGCATTTGTCAGATTACTGTGTTACTGTCAGATTACTGCGTTACTGTCAGATTACTGCGTTCCTGTCAGATTACTGTGTTACTGTCAGATTACAGTGTTACTGTCAGATTACTGCGTTCCTGTCAGATTACTGCGTTCCTGTCAGATTACTGCGTTCCTGTCAGATTACTGCGTTCCTGTCAGATTACTGCGTTCCTGTCAGATTACTGCGTTACTGTCAGATTGCTGCGTTACTGTCAGATTACTGTGTTACGGTCAGATTACTGTGCCACTGTCAGATTACAGTGTTACTGTCAGATTACTGCGTTACTGTCAGATTACTGTGTTACTGTCAGATTACTGTGTTACCGTCAGATTACTGTGTTACCGTCAGATTACTGCATTTGTCAGATTACTGCTTTACTGTCAGATTACTGTGTTACTGTCAGATTACAGCGTTACTGTCAGATTACGGCGATGCATGTCAGATTACTGTGTTAATGTAAGATTACTGTGTTACTGTCAGATAACTGCGTTTGTCAGATTCCTGCATTACTGTCAGATTACTGTGTTCCTGTCAGATTACTGTGTTCCTGTCAGATTACAGCTTTACTGTCAGATTATTGCATTTGTCAGATTACTGCCTTTGTCAGATTACTGCATTACTGTCAGATTACTGCGTTTGTGAGATTACTGCTTTACTGTCAGATTACTGCGTTACTGTCAGATTACAGTGTTACTGTCAGATTACTTCGTTACTGTCAGATTACTGCGTTACTGTCAGATTACTGCGATGCATGTCAGATTACTGTGTTAATGTAAGATTACTGTGTTACTGTCAGATTACTGTGTTAATCAGATTACTGTGTTACTGTCAGATTACTGCGTTTGTCAGATTACTGCATTTGTCAGATTACTGTGTTACTGTCAGATTACTGCGTTTGTCAGATTACTGCATTTGTCAGATTACTGCATTCCTGTCAGATTACTGCGTTACTGTCAGATTACTGTGTTACTGTCAGATTACTGCGTTACTGTCAGATTACTGCGTTACTGTCAGATTACTGCGTTACTGTCAGATTACTGCGTTACTGTCAGATTACTGCGTTACTGTCAGATTACTGCGTTACTGACAGATTACAGTGTTACCGTCAGATTACTGCATTTGTCAGATTACTGCTTTACTGTCAGATTACTGTGTTACTGTCAGATTACAGTGTTACCGTCAGATTACTGCATTTGTCAGATTACTGCTTTACTGTCAGATTACTGTGTTACTGTCAGATTACTGTGTTACTGTCAGATTACAGCGTTACTGTCAGATTATTGCATTTGTCAGATTACTGCCTTTGTCAGATTACTGCGTTACTGTCAGATTACTGCGTTTGTCAGATTACTGCTTTACTGTCAGATTACAGTGTTACTGTCAGATTACTGCGTTACTGTCAGATTACTGCGTTACTGTCAGATTACTGCGATGCATGTCAGATTACTGTGTTAATGTAAGATTGCTGTGTTACTGTCAGATTACTGCGTTACTGTCAGATTACTGTGTTAATCAGATTACTGTGTTACTGTCAGATTACTGCGTGTCAGATTACTGCATTTGTCAGATTACTGTGTTACTGCCAGATTACTATTTTACTGCCAGATTACTGTGTTACTGTCAGATTACTGCGTTCCTGTCAGATCACTGCGTTCCTGTCAGATTACTGTGTTACTGTCAGATTACTGCGTTCCTGTCAGATTACTGCATTCCTGTCAGATTACTGCGTTCCTGTCAGATTACTGCGTTACTGTCAGATTACTGCTTTACTGTCAGATTACAGCGTTACTGTCAGATTACTGCGATGCATGTCAGATTACTGTGTTAATGTAAGATTACTGCGTTACTGTCAGATTACTGCGTTACTGTCAGATTACAGCGTTACTGTCAGATTACAGCGTTACTGTCTCATTACTGCGATGCATGTCAGATTACTGTGTTAATCTAAGATTACTGTGTTACTGTCAGATTACTGCGTTACTGTCAGATTACTGTGTTAATCAGATTACTGTGTTAATGTAAGATTACTGTGTTACTGTCAGATTACTGTGTTACTGTCAGATTACTGTTAATCAGATTACTGTGTTACTGTCAGATTACTGCGTTTGTCAGATTACTGCATTTGTCAGATTACTGTGTTACTGTCAGATTACTGCGTTACTGTCAGATTACTGCGTTCCTGTCAGATTACTGTGTTACTGTCCAATTACAGTGTTACTGTCCAATTACTGCATTCCTGTCAGATTACTGCGTTCCTGTCAGATTACTGCGTTCCTGTCAGATTACTGCATTCCTGTCAGATTACTGCGTTCCTGTCAGATTACTGCGTTACTGTCAGATTGCTGCGTTACTGTCAGATTGCTGCGTTACGGTCAGATTACTGTGCCACTGTCAGATTACAGTGTTACTGTCAGATTACTGCGTTACTGTCAGATTATTTCATTTGTCAGATTATTTCCTTTGTCAGATTACCGCTTTACTGTCAGATTACTGTGTTACTATCATATTACAGAGATAATGTCAGATTACTGCGTTACTGTCAGATTATTGCATTTGTCAGATTATTGCGTTTGTCAGATTACTGCTTTACTGTCAGATAACTGCTTTACTGTCAGATTACTGTGTTACTGTCAGATTACTGCGTTCCTGTAAGATTACTGCATTACTGACAGATTACAGCGTTACTGTCAGATTATTGCATTTGTCAGATTACTGCCTTTGTCAGATTACTGCGTTACTGTCAGATTACTGCGTTTGTCAGATTACTGCTTTACTGTCAGATTACTGCGTTACTGTCAGATTACTGCGATGCATGTCAGATTACTGTGTTAATGTAAGATTACTGTGTTACTGTCAGATTACTGCGTTACTGTCAGATTACTGTGTTAATCAGATTACTGTGTTACTGTCAGATTACTGCGTTTGTCAGATTACTGCGTTTTTCAGATTACTGTGTTACTGTCAGATTACTGCATTCCTGTCAGATTACTGCTTTACTGTCAGAATACTGCGTTACTCTCAGATTACTGCGTTACTGTCAGATTACTATGTTACTGTCAGATTACTGCGTTACTGTCAGATTACTGTGTTACTGTCAGATTACTGCGTTACTGTCAGATTATTGCATTTGTCAGATTATTTCCTTTGTCAGATTACCGCTTTACTGTCAGATTACTGTGTTACTATCATATTACAGAGATACTGTCAGATTATTGCATTTGTCAGATTATTGCCTTTGTCAGATTACTGCTTTACTGTCATATTACTGCTTTACTGTCAGATTACTGCATTACTGTCAGATTACTGTGTTACTGTCAGATTACTGCATTACTGTCAGATTACTGCGTTACTGTCAGATTACTGCGTTACTGTCAGATTACTGCGTTACCGTCAGATTACTGCGTTTGTCAGATTACAGCGTTACTGTCAGATTACTGCGTTTGTCAGATTACTGCTTTACTGTCAGATTACAGAGTTACTGTCAGATTACTGCGTTACTGTCAGATTATTGCATTTGTCAGGTTATTTCCTTTGTCAGATTACTGCGTTACTGTCAGATTACTGTGTTACTGTCAGATTATTGCGATACTGTCAGATTACTGTGTTACTGTCAGATTACAGTGTTACTGTCAGATTACAGCGTTACTGTCAGATTACAGCGTTACTGTCAGATTATTGCATTTGTCAGATTACTGCTTTACTGTCAGATTACAGTGTTACTGTCAGATTACTGCGTTACTGTCAGATTACTGCGTTACTGTCAGATTACTGCGATGCATGTCAGATTACTGTGTTAATGTTAGATTACTGTGTTACTGTCAGATTACTGCGTTACTGTCAGATTACTGTGTTAATCAGATTACTGTGTTACTGTCAGATTACTGCGTTTGTCAGATTACTGCATTTGTCAGATTACTGTGTTACTGTCAGATTACTGTGTTACTGTCCAATTACAGTGTTACTGTCAGATTACTGCATTCCTGTCAGATTACTGCGTTCCTGTCAGATTACTGCGTTCCTGTCAGATTACTGCATTTGTCAGATTATTTCCTTTGTCAGATTACTGCTTTACTGTCAGATTACTGCGTTACTGTCAGATTACTGTGTTACTGTCAGATTACAGTGTTACCGTCAGATTACTGCGTTACTGTCAGATTACTGTGTTACTGTCAGATTACAGTGTTACTGTCAGATTACTGCATTTGTCAGATTATTGCATTTGTCAGATTACTGCCTTACTGTCAGATTACTGCGTTTGTCAGATTACTGCTTTACTGTCAGATTACAGTGTTACTGTCAGATTACTGCGTTACTGTCAGATTGCTGCATGTCAGATTATTTCCTTTGTCAGATTACTGCTTTACCGTCAGATTACTGCGTTACTGTCAGATTACTGTGTTACTGTCAGATTACTGTGTTACTGTCAGATTACAGTGTTACCGTCAGATTACTGCGTTTGTCAGATTACTGCTTTACTGTCAGATTACTGTGTTACTGTCAGATTACAGCGTTACTGTCAGATTATTGCATTTGTCAGATTACTGCCTTTGTCAGATTACTGCGTTACTGTCAGATTACTGCGTTTGTCAGATTACTGCTTTACTGTCAGATTACAGTGTTACTGTCAGATTACTGTGTTACTGTCAGATTACTGCGTTACTGTCAGATTACTGTGTTAATCAGATTACTGTGTTACTGTCAGATTACTGCGTTTGTCAGATTACTGCATTTGTCAGATTACTGTGTTACTGTCAGATTACTGTGTTACTGTCCAATTACAGTGTTACTGTCAGATTACTGCATTCCTGTCAGATTACTGCGTTCCTGTCAGATTACTGCGTTACTGTCAGATTATTGCATTTGTCAGATTACTGCCTTTGTCAGATTACTGTCAGATTACTGCGTTTGTCAGATTACTGCTTTACTGTCAGATTACAGTGTTACTGTCAGATTACTGCTTTACTGTCAGATTACTGCGTTACTGTCAGATTACTGCGATGCATGTCAGATTACTGTGTTAATGTAAGATTACTGCGTTACTGTCAGATTATTGCATTTGTCAGGTTATTTCCTTTGTCAGATTACTGCGTTACTGTCAGATTACTGTGTTACTGTCAGTGGTGTAAGAGGGAGGGTTTTAAATTTTTGAGGCATTGGAACCAGTTTTGTGGTAGGTGTGACCTATACAAAAGGGACGGTCTACACCTGTGCAGAGATGGAACTGATGTTCTCGGGGTAATTTTTGATAAAGCAGTTCGGGAGCATTTAAACTAGTATGGCAGGGGGCTAGAAACCTATGTAGTGAAATAGAGGAAAGTGAAAGGCAGACAGAAATAAATGATAAAAGGGTGAGGAACAAAAAACAAAGGGCCAAACTAATTCATAAAAAATGTGAGCATAAAAAAAGCCTGAGGGTTTTATACCTTAATGCGAGAAGCATCAGGAACAAGGTAGATGAATTAGCTGTGGAAATAGAGATTAATAATTATGACCTAATTGGGATTACGGAAACATGGTTGCAGGGTGAGCAGGGCTGGGAGCTTAACATACAGGGGTATTCAGTATTTAGGAAGGATCGACAAAAAAGAAAGGGAGGAGGGGTAGCATTGCTAGTAAAAGAGGGGATAAATGCAATTGAAAGGAAGGATATTAACTCAGTTAATACAGAATCTATATGGGTGGAGCTAAGAAATAGCGAGGGGCGAAAAACATTAATAGGAGTGGTATATAGGCCTCCAAATAGTAAAATAGAGGTTAGGGAGGGCATCACGAGGGAAATTAGAGAAGCGTGCAATAAGAGCACAGCTGTCATCATAGGTGACTTTAACTTACATATAGATTGGACTAGCCTAATCAGTAAAAATAATGAGGAGGAGGAATTCCTTGAGTGTTTGAGGGATGGTTATCTGGATCAATATGTCGAGGAACCAACTCGGGAACAGGCTATATTGGACTGGGTACTGTGCAATGAGAAGGGACTAATCAGTAATCTTGTTGTACGGGGACCCTTGGGTCAGAGCGATCATAACATGATCGATTTCTCACTCGAAATGGAGAGCGAAGAAATTGACTCAGAGACTAAGGTCCTGAATTTAAACAAGGGGAATTATGATGCCATGAGACGGGAACTGAGTAGGTCTGATTGGACAACGTTCCTGGGAGGACTGGAGGTAGATAAACAATGGCAAACATTTAAAGATAGAATGACAAAATTGCAAAAATTGTTTATACCAATCTGGCATAAAAGGAAATCTAAAAAGGTGACTCAACCGTGGATAACAGGGGAAATTAGAGACAGCATAAAATCCAAAGATAGGGCGTATAAAATAGCCAAAAAAAGCGCCAGAGCGGAAGATTGGGAATAGTTTAAGATAGAGCAAAGGAGGGCAAAGGGCATAATCAAGAGGGGCAAAATAGCTTACGAAAACAAGCTGGCGGAAAATATAAAAACTAACTCCAAAAGCTTTTATAAGTATATCAAAAGGAAAAGACTGGTGAAAACCAAAGTTGGTCCATTGCAGTCAGATACGGGGGAATATATAATGGGAAATAAGGAAATGGCAGATCAACTAAATGCATACTTTGGGTCAGTCTTTACGAAGGAAGACACAAAAAACCTCCCTGGGATATCGGGAAAAATAGGGACATTGGCAAAGGAGGAACTGACGCAAATCAATATCTCTAAGGATATGGTGTTAAGGAAGCTAAGGGGATTGAAGGTGGACAAATCCCCAGGGCCTGATAACATGCATCCTAGGGTACTGAAGGAGGTGGCCCTAGAGATAGCGGATGCACTAAGGATGATTTTTCAGAATTCATTAGACTCGGGAACAGTGCCGATGGATTGGAGGGTAGCTAACGTTACCCCACTATTCAAAAAGGGGGGTAGGGAAAAAGCAGGTAATTACAGACCTGTAAGCCTTACATCAGTTGTGGGCAAAATGCTGGAGTCCATCATTAAGGATGAAATAGCGGAGCACTTAGCAAATGGGGACAGGATAGGACAGAGTCAACATGGATTTACAAAGGGTAAATCGTGCTTGACTAATCTATTGGAATTTTTTGAGGGAGTAACTGGTAGAATAGATGGGGGAGAGCCAGTAGATGTGGTGTACCTGGACTTCCAAAAGGCCTTCGATAAGGTCCCACATAAAAGATTAGCATGGAAAATTGAGGCTCATGGGATAAAGGGGAAAGTTTTGGCGTGGATAGGGAACTGGCTGTCAGATAGAAAACAGAGAGTTGGAATAAACGGCTCATTTTCTGAATGGCAGGCAGTAACAAGTGGGGTACCACAGGGATCTGTCCTGGGCCCCCAGCTGTTCACAATTTACATTAATGACCTGGATCAGGGAGTCGGATGCAGCATTTCCAAATTTGCAGACGACACTAAACTAGGAGGGGGGGTGGGCTCAGAGGAAGAGACCAGGAAGCTCCAGAGCGATTTGGACAGACTGGGCGATTGGGCGGATAAATGGCAGATGCACTATAATGTGGACAAGTGCGAAGTTATCCACCTTGGGTGCAGGAACGGGAGGGCAAATTATTATTTAAATGGCAATAGATTGGGAGAGGGGGAAGTACAGAGAGACCTGGGTGTTCTTGTACACCAGTCACTGAAGGCGAGCATGCAGGTGCAACAGGCGGTCAAGAAGGCAAACGGTATGCTGGCCTTCATAGCAAAAGGGTTAGAATACAGGAACAGGGATACCTTGCTGCAGCTGTACAGGGCACTGGTGAGACCACACCTCGAGTACTGTGTACAGTTTTGGTCGCCTCATCTGAGGAAGGATGTTCTTGCCATGGAGGGGGTGCAGCGGCGATTCACCAGGCTGATACCAGGAATGGCGGGAATGACCTATGAGGAGAGACTATGTAGTTTAGGGATGTACACACTGGAGTTTAGAAGATTGAGAGGGGACCTCATAGAAGTGTATAAAATTCTGACAGGTCTAGACAGACTGGATGCAGAAGGAATGTTTCCCTTGGCGGGTGAGAACAGAACTAGAGGACATAATTTAAGGATAAGGGCTAAACCATTTAGGACAGAGATGAGGGGGAATTTCTTCACTCAGAGAGTGGTGAACCTGTGGAACTCATTGCCACAGAGGGCAGTGTACGCCAGCTCATTAAATATATTTAAGAGGGAATTAGATATATTTCTACGGGCAAAAGGGGTTAAGGGTTACGGAGAGAAGGCGGGGACGGGATACTGAATTAAAGGATCAGCCATGATCTCATCGAATGGCGGAGCAGGCACGAAGGGCCGAATGGCCTACTCCTGCTCCTATCTTCTATGTATCTATGTATTACTGTGTTACTGTCAGATTACAGTGTTACCGTCAGATTACTACTTTACTGTCAGATTACTGTGTTACTGTCAGATTACAGCGTTACTGTCAGATTATTGCATTTGTCAGATTACTGCCTTTGTCAGATTACTGCATTCCTGTCAGATTACTGCGTTCCTGTCAGATTACTGCGTTACTGCCATATTACTGCATTACTGTCAGATTACTGCTTTACTGTCAGATTACAGCGTTACTGTCAGATTACAGCGTTACTGTCAGATTACTGCGTTACTGTCAGATTACTGTGATGCATGTCAGATTACTGTGTTAATGTAAGATTACTGTGTTACTGTCAGATTACTGCGTTACTGTCAGATTACTGCGTTACTGTCAGATTACAGTGTTACTGTCAGATTACTGCGCTCCTGTCAGATTACTGCGATGCATGTCAGATTACTGTGTTAATGTAAGATTACTGTGTTACTGTCAGATTACTGTGTTACTGTCAGATTACTGTGTTACTGTCAGATTACTGTTAATCAGATTACTGTGTTACTGTCAGATTACTGCGTTTGTCAGATTACTGCATTTGTCAGATTACTGTGTTACTGTCAGATTACTGTGTTACTGTCCAATTACAGTGTTCCTGTCAGATTACTGCCTTCCTGTCAGATTACTGCGTTCCTGTCAGATTACTGCGTTCCTGTCAGATTACTGTGTTACTGTCAGATTACTGCTTTACTGTCAGATTACAGTGTTACTGTCAGATTACTGCGTTACTGTCAGATTACTGCGATGCATGTCAGATTACTGTGTTAATGTAAGATTACTGTGTTACTGTCAGATTACTGCATTACTGTCAGATTACTGTGTTAATCAGATTACTGTGTTACTGTCAGATTACTGCGTTTGTCAGATTACTGCGTTTTTCAGATTACTGTGTTACTGTCAGATTACTGCGTTACTGTCCAATTACTGTGTTACTGTCAGATTACTGCATTTCTGTCAGATTACTGCGTTCCTGTCAGATTACTGCGTTCCTGTCAGATTACTGCGTTCCTGTCAGATTACTGCGTTCCTGTCAGATTACTGCGTTACTGTCAGATTACAGCGTTACTGTCAGATTACTGTGTTAATGTAAGATTACTGCGTTACTGTCAGATTACAGCGTTACTGTCAGATTACAGCGTTACTGTCAGATTACTGCGCTCCTGTCAGATTACTGTGTTAATCAGATTACTGTGTTACTGTCAGATTACTGCGTTTGTCAGATTACTGCATTTGTCAGATTACTGTGTTACTGTCAGATTACTGTGTTACTGTCCAATTACAGTGTTACTGTCAGATTACTGCATTCCTGTCAGATTACTGCATTCCTGTCAGATTACTGCGTTCCTGTCAGATTACTGTCTTACTGTCAGATTACTGCGTTACTGTCAGATTACAGCTTTACTGTCAGATTACTGCGATGCATGTCAGATTACTGTGTTAATGTAAGATTACTGCGTTACTGTCAGATTACTGCGTTTGTCAGATTACTGCATTTGTCAGATTACTGTGTTACTGTCAGATTACTGCGTTACTGTCAGATTACTGCGTTCCTGTCAGATTACTGCGTTCCTGTCAGATTACTGTGTTACTGTCAGATTACAGTGTTACTGTCAGATTACTGCATTCCTGACAGATTACTGCGTTCCTGTCAGATTACTGCGTTCCTGTCAGATTACTGCGTTCCTGTCAGATTACTGCGTTCCTGTCAGATTACTGCGTTCCTGTCAGATTGCTGCGTTACTGTCAGATTGCTGCGTTACTGTCAGATTACTGTGTTACGGTCAGATTACTGTGCCACTGTCAGATTACAGTGTTACTGTCAGATTACTGCGTTACTGTCAGATTATTTCATTTGTCAGATTATTTCCTTTGTCAGATTACCGCTTTACTGTCAGATTACTGTGTTACTATCATATTACAGAGATACTGTCAGATTACTGCGTTACTGTCAGATTATTGCATTTGTCAGATTATTGCGTTTGTCAGATTACTGCTTTACTGTCAGATTACTGCTTTACTGTCAGATTACTGCGTTCCTGTCAGATTACTGCATTACTGACAGATTACAGCGTTACTGTCAGATTATTGCATTTGTCAGATTACTGCCTTTGTCAGATTACTGCGTTACTGTCAGATTACTGCGTTTGTCAGATTACTGCTTTACTGTCAGATTACAGTGTTACTGTCAGATTACTGCGTTACTGTCAGATTACTGTGTTACTGTCAGATTACTGCTTTACTGTCAGATTACAGTGTTACTGTCAGATTACTGCGTTACTGTCAGATTACTGCGATGCATGTCAGATTACTGTGTTAATGTAAGATTACTGTGTTACTGTCAGATTACTGCGTTACTGTCAGATTACTGTGTTAATCAGATTACTGTGTTACTGTCAGATTACTGCGTTTGTCAGATTACTGCGTTTTTCAGATTACTGTGTTACTGTCAGATTACTGCGTTACTGTCCAATTACTGTGTTACTGTCAGATTACTGCATTTCTGTCAGATTACTGCGTTCCTGTCAGATTACTGCGTTCCTGTCAGATTACTGCATTACTGTCAGATTACTGCTTTACTGTCAGATTACAGCGTTACTGTCAGATTACTGCGTTACTGTCAGATTACAGCGTTACTGTCAGATTACTGTGTTAATGTAAGATTACTGTGTTAATGTAAGATTACTGCGTTACTGTCAGATTACTGCGTTACTGTCAGATTACTGCGTTACTGTCAGATTACAGCGTTACTGTCAGATTACTGCGCTCCTGTCAGATTACTGTGTTAATCAGATTACTGTGTTACTGTCAGATTACTGCGTTTGTCAGATTACTGCATTTGTCAGATTACTGTGTTACTGTCAGATTACTGTGTTACTGTCCAATTACAGTGTTACTGTCAGATTACTGCGTTCCTGTCAGATTACTGCGTTCCTGTCAGATTACTGCGTTCCTGTCAGATTACTGTGTTACTGTCAGATTACTGCGTTACTGTCAGATTACAGCTTTACTGTCAGATTACTGCGATGCATGTCAGATTACTGTGTTAATGTAAGATTACTGCGTTACTGTCAGATTACTGCGTTACTGTCAGATTACTGCGTTACTGTCAGATTACTGCGTTACTGTCAGATTACAGCGTTACTGTCAGATTACTGTGTTACTGTCAGATTACTGTGTTACTGTCAGATTACAGCGTTACTGTCAGATTACAGCGTTACTGTCAGATTACTGCGATGCATGTCAGATTACTGTGTTAATGTAAGATTACTGTGTTACTGTCAGATTACTGCGTTTGTCAGATTACTGCATTTGTCAGATTACTGTGTTACTGTCAGATTACTGCGTTACTGTCAGATTACTGCGTTCCTGTCAGATTACTGCGTTCCTGTCAGATTACTGTGTTACTGTCCAATTACAGTGTTACTGTCCAATTACTGCATTCCTGTCAGATTACTGCGTTCCTGTCAGATTACTGCGTTCCTGTCAGATTACTGCGTTCCTGTCAGATTGCTGCGTTACTGTCAGATTGCTGCGTTACTGTCAGATTACTGTGTTACGGTCAGATTACTGTGCCACTGTCAGATTACAGTGTTACTGTCAGATTACTGCGTTACTGTCAGATTATTTCATTTGTCAGATTATTTCCTTTGTCAGATTACCGCTTTACTGTCAGATTACTGTGTTACTATCATATTACAGAGATACTGTCAGATTACTGCGTTACTGTCAGATTATTGCATTTGTCAGATTATTGCGTTTGTCAGATTACTGCTTTACTGTCAGATTACTGCTTTACTGTCAGATTACTGTGTTACTGACAGATTACAGCGTTACTGTCAGATTATTGCATTTGTCAGATTACTGCCTTTGTCAGATTACTGCGTTACTGTCAGATTACTGCGTTTGTCAGATTACAGTGTTACTGTCAGATTACTGCGTTACTGTCAGATTACTGCGATGCATGTCAGATTACTGTGTTAATGTAAGATTACTGTGTTACTGTCAGATTACTGCGTTACTGTCAGATTACTGTGTTAATCAGATTACTGTGTTACTGTCAGATTACTGCGTTTGTCAGATTACTGCGTTTTTCAGATTACTGTGTTACTGTCAGATTACTGCGTTACTGTCCAATTACAGTGTTACTGTCAGATTACTGCATTCCTGTCAGATTACTGCTTTACTGTCAGAATACTGCGTTACTCTCAGATTACTGCGTTACTGTCAGATTACTATGTTACTGTCAGATTACTGTGTTACTGTCAGATTACTGTGCCACTGTCAGATTACTGCGTTACTGTCAGATTACTGTGCCACTGTCAGATTACTGCGTTACTGTCCAATTACAGTGTTACTGTCAGATTACTGCATTCCTGTCAGATTACTGCTTTACTGTCAGAATACTGCGTTACTCTCAGATTACTGCGTTACTGTCAGATTACTATGTTACTGTCAGATTACTGCGTTACTGTCAGATTACTGCGTTACTGTCAGATTACTGCGTTACTGTCAGATTACTGCGTTACTGTCAGATTATTGCATTTGTCAGATTATTTCCTTTGTCAGATTACCGCTTTACTGTCAGATTACTGTGTTACTATCATATTACAGAGATACTGTCAGATTACTGCGTTACTGTCAGATTATTGCATTTGTCAGATTATTGCGTTTGTCAGATTACTGCTTTACTGTCATATTACTGCTTTACTGTCAGATTACTGCATTACTGTCAGATTACTGTGTTACTGTCAGATTACTGCATTACTGTCAGATTACTGTGTTACTGTCAGATTACTGCGTTACTGTCAGATTACTGTGTTACCGTCAGATTACTGCGTTTGTCAGATTACGGCTTTAATGTCAGATTACTGTGTTACTGTCAGATTACTGCGTTCCTGTCAGATTACTGCATTACTGACAGATTACAGCGTTACTGTCAGATTACTGCGTTTGTCAGATTACTGCTTTACTGTCAGATTACTGCATTACTGTCAGATTACTGTGTTACTGTCAGATTACTGCATTACTGTCAGATTACTGTGTTACTGTAAGATTACTGTGTTAATGTAAGATTACTGCGTTACTGTCAGATTACTGCGTTACTGTCAGATTACTGCGTTACTGTCAGATTACAGCGTTACTGTCAGATTACTGCGCTCCTGTCAGATTACTGTGTTAATCAGATTACTGTGTTACTGTCAGATTACTGCGTTTGTCAGATTACTGCATTTGTCAGATTACTGTGTTACTGTCAGATTACTGTGTTACTGTCCAATTACAGTGTTACTGTCAGATTACTGCATTCCTGTCAGATTACTGCGTTCCTGTCAGATTACTGCGTTCCTGTCAGATTACTGTGTTACTGTCAGATTACTGCGTTACTGTCAGATTACAGCTTTACTGTCAGATTACTGCGATGCATGTCAGATTACTGTGTTAATGTAAGATTACTGCGTTACTGTCAGATTACTGCGTTACTGTCAGATTACTGCGTTACTGTCAGATTACAGCGTTACTGTCAGATTACTGTGTTACTGTCAGATTACTGTGTTACTGTCAGATTACAGCGTTACTGTCAGATTACAGCGTTACTGTCAGATTACTGCGATGCATGTCAGATTACTGTGTTAATGTAAGATTACTGTGTTACTGTCAGATTACTGCGTTACTGTCAGATTACTGCGTTTGTCAGATTACTGCATTTGTCAGATTACTGTGTTACTGTCAGATTACTGCGTTACTGTCAGATTACTGCGTTCCTGTCAGATTACTGCGTTCCTGTCAGATTACTGTGTTACTGTCCAATTACAGTGTTACTGTCCAATTACTGCATTCCTGTCAGATTACTGCGTTCCTGTCAGATTACTGCGTTCCTGTCAGATTACTGCGTTCCTGTCAGATTGCTGCGTTACTGTCAGATTGCTGCGTTACTGTCAGATTACTGTGTTACGGTCAGATTACTGTGCCACTGTCAGATTACAGTGTTACTGTCAGATTACTGCGTTACTGTCAGATTATTTCATTTGTCAGATTATTTCCTTTGTCAGATTACCGCTTTACTGTCAGATTACTGTGTTACTATCATATTACAGAGATACTGTCAGATTACTGCGTTACTGTCAGATTATTGCATTTGTCAGATTATTGCGTTTGTCAGATTACTGCTTTACTGTCAGATTACTGCTTTACTGTCAGATTACTGTGTTACTGACAGATTACAGCGTTACTGTCAGATTATTGCGTTTGTCAGATTACAGTGTTACTGTCAGATTACTGCGTTACTGTCAGATTACTGCGATGCATGTCAGATTACTGTGTTAATGTAAGATTACTGTGTTACTGTCAGATTACTGCGTTACTGTCAGATTACTGTGTTAATCAGATTACTGTGTTACTGTCAGATTACTGCGTTTGTCAGATTACTGCGTTTTTCAGATTACTGTGTTACTGTCAGATTACTGCGTTACTGTCCAATTACAGTGTTACTGTCAGATTACTGCATTCCTGTCAGATTACTGCTTTACTGTCAGAATACTGCGTTACTCTCAGATTACTGCGTTACTGTCAGATTACTATGTTACTGTCAGATTACTGTGTTACTGTCAGATTACTGTGCCACTGTCAGATTACTGCGTTACTGTCAGATTACTGTGCCACTGTCAGATTACTGCGTTACTGTCCAATTACAGTGTTACTGTCAGATTACTGCATTCCTGTCAGATTACTGCTTTACTGTCAGAATACTGCGTTACTCTCAGATTACTGCGTTACTGTCAGATTACTATGTTACTGTCAGATTACTGCGTTACTGTCAGATTACTGTGTTACTGTCAGATTACTGCGTTACTGTCAGATTACTGCGTTACTGTCAGATTATTGCATTTGTCAGATTATTTCCTTTGTCAGATTACCGCTTTACTGTCAGATTACTGTGTTACTATCATATTACAGAGATACTGTCAGATTACTGCGTTACTGTCAGATTATTGCATTTGTCAGATTATTGCGTTTGTCAGATTACTGCTTTACTGTCATATTACTGCTTTACTGTCAGATTACTGCATTACTGTCAGATTACTGTGTTACTGTCAGATTACTGCATTACTGTCAGATTACTGTGTTACTGTCAGATTACTGCGTTACTGTCAGATTACTGTGTTACCGTCAGATTACTGCGTTTGTCAGATTACGGCTTTAATGTCAGATTACTGTGTTACTGTCAGATTACTGCGTTCCTGTCAGATTACTGCATTACTGACAGATTACAGCGTTACTGTCAGATTACTGCGTTTGTCAGATTACTGCTTTACTGTCAGATTACAGTGTTACTGTCAGATTACTGCGTTACTGTCAGATTATTGCATTTGTCAGGTTATTTCCTTTGTCAGATTACTGCATTACTGTCAGATTATTGCAATACTGTCAGATTACTGTGTTACTGTCAGATTACTGTGTTACTGTCAGATTACAGTGTTACCGTCAGATTACTGTGTTACTGTCAGATTACAGCGTTACTGTCAGATTATTGCATTTGTCAGATTACTGCCTTTGTCAGATTACTGCTTTACTGTCAGATTACAGTGTTACTGTCAGATTGCTGCGTTACTGTCAGATTACTGCGTTACTGTCAGATTACTGCGATGCATGTCAGATTACTGTGTTAATGTTAGATTACTGTGTTACTGTCAGATTACTGCGTTACTGTCAGATTACTGTGTTAATCAGATTACTGTGTTACTGTCAGATTACTGCGTTTGTCAGATTACTGCATTTGTCAGATTACTGTGTTACTGTCAGATTACTGTGTTCCTGTCAGATTACTGCGTTCCTGTCAGATTACTGCATTTGTCAGATTATTTCCTTTGTCAGATTACTGCTTTACTGTCAGATTACTGCGTTACTGTCAGATTACTGTGTTACTGTCAGATTACAGTGTTACCGTCAGATTACTGCGTTTGTCAGATTACTGCTTTACTGTCAGATTACTGTGTTACTGTCAGATTACAGCGTTACTGTCAGATTATTGCATTTGTCAGATTACTGCCTTACTGTCAGATTACTGCGTTTGTCAGATTACTGCTTTACTGTCAGATTACAGTGTTACTGTCAGATTACTGCGTTACTGTCAGATTGCTGCATGTCAGATTATTTCCTTTGTCAGATTACTGCTTTACGGTCAGATTACTGCGTTACTGTCAGATTACTGTGTTACTGTCAGATTACTGTGTTACCGTCAGATTACTGCGTTTGTCAGATTACTGCTTTACTGTCAGATTACTGTGTTACTGTCAGATTACAGCGTTACTGTCAGATTATTGCATTTGTCAGATTACTGCCTTTGTCAGATTACTGCGTTACTGTCAGATTACTGCGTTTGTCAGATTACTGCTTTACTGTCAGATTACAGTGTTACTGTCAGATTACTGTGTTACTGTCAGATTACTGCGTTACTGTCAGATTACTGTGTTAATCAGATTACTGTGTTACTGTCAGATTACTGCGTTTGTCAGATTACTGCATTTGTCAGATTACTGTGTTACTGTCAGATTACTGTGTTACTGTCCAATTACAGTGTTACTGTCAGATTACTGCATTCCTGTCAGATTACTGCGTTCCTGTCAGATTACTGCGTTACTGTCAGATTATTGCATTTGTCAGATTACTGCCTTTGTCAGATTACTGCATTACTGTCAGATTACTGCGTTTGTCAGATTACTGCTTTACTGTCAGATTACTGCATTCCTGTCAGATTACTGCTTTACTGTCAGATTACAGTGTTACTGTCAGATTACTGTGTTACTGTCAGATTACTGTGTTTGTCAGATTACTGCTTTACTGTCAGATTACAGTGTTACTGTCAGATTACTGCTTTACTGTCAGATTACAGTGTTACTGTCAGATTACTGCTTTACTGTCAGATTACTGCGTTACTGTCAGATTACTGCGATGCATGTCAGATTACTGTGTTAATGTAAGATGACTGCGTTACTGTCAGATTATTGCATTTGTCAGGTTATTTCCTTTGTCAGATTACTGCCTTTGTCAGATTACTGCATTCCTGTCAGATTACTGCGTTCCTGTCAGATTACTGCGTTCCTGTCAGATTACTGCATTACTGTCAGATTACTGCTTTACTGTCAGATTACTGCTTTACTGTCAGATTACAGCGTTACTGTCAGATTACTGCGCTACTGTCAGATTACTGCGATGCATGTCAGATTACTGTGTTAATGTAAGATTACTGTGTTACTGTCAGATTACTGTGTTACTGTCAGATTACTGCGTTTGTCAGATTACTGCATTTGTCAGATTACTGTGTTACTGTCAGATTACTGTGTTACTGTCCAATTACAGTGTTCCTGTCAGATTACTGCGTTCCTGTCAGATTACTGCGTTCCTGTCAGATTACTGTGTTACTGTCAGATTACTGCATTACTGTCAGATTACCGCTTTACTGTCAGATTACTGTGTTACTATCATATTACAGAGATACTGTCAGATTACTGCGTTACTGTCAGATTATTGCATTTCACAGAAATCACAGAAACCCCACAGTGCAGACAGAGGCCATTTGTCAGATTATTGCGTTTGTCAGATTACTGTGTTACTGTCCAATTACTGTGTTACTGTCAGATTACTGCGTTCCTGTCAGATTACTGCATTTGTCAGATTATTTCCTTTGTCAGATTACTGCGTTACTGTCAGATTACTGTGTTACTGTCAGATTACAGTGTTACCGTCAGATTACTGCGTTTGTCAGATTACAGCGTTACTGTCAGATTACTGTGTTTTGTCAGATTACAGCGTTACTGTCAGATTATTGCATTTGTCAGATTACTGCCTTTGTCAGATTACTGCGTTACTGTCAGATTACTGCGTTTGTCAGATTACTGCGTTACTGTCAGATTACAGTGTTACTGTCAGATTACTGCTTTACTGTCAGATTACTGCGTTACTGTCAGATTACTGCGATGCATGTCAGATTACTGTGTTAATGTAAGATTACTGTGTTACTGTCAGATTACTGCGTTACTGTCAGATTACTGTGTTAATCAGATTACTGTGTTACTGTCAGATTACTGTGTTTGTCAGATTACTGCATTTGTCAGATTACTGTGTTACTGTCAGATTACTGTGTTACTGTCCAATTACAGTGTTACTGTCAGATTACTGCATTCCTGTCAGATTACTGCGTTCCTGTCAGATTACTGCGTTCCTGTCAGATTACTGCGTTCCTGTCAGATTACTGCGTTCCTGTCAGATTACTGCATTTGTCAGATTATTTCCTTTGTCAGATTACTGCTTTACTGTCAGATTACTGCGTTAGTCAGATTACTGTGTTACTGTCAGATTACAGCGTTACTGTCAGATTATTGCATTTGTCAGATTACTGCCTTTGTCAGATTACTGCGTTACTGTCAGATTACTGCATTTGTCAGATTACTGCTTTACTGTCAGATTACAGCGTTACTGTCAGATTATTGCATTTGTCAGATTACTGCCTTTGTCAGATTACTGCTTTACCGTCAGATTACTGCATTTGTCAGATTACTGCTTTACTGTCAGATTACAGCGTTACTGTCAGATTATTGCATTTGTCAGATTACTGCCTTTGTCAGATTACTGCGTTACTGTCAGATTACTGCGTTTGTCAGATTACTGCTTTACTGTCAGATTACAGCTTTACTGTCAGATTACAGTGTTACTGTGAGATTACTGCGTTACTGTCAGATTACTGCGTTACTGTCAGATTACTGCGATGCATGTCAGATTACTGTGTTAATGTAAGATTACTGTGTTACTGTCAGATTACTGCGTTACTGTCAGATTACTGTGTTAATCAGATTACTGTGTTACTGTCAGATTACTGCGTTTGTCAGATTACTGCATTTGTCAGATTACTGCATTTGTCAGATTACTGCATTTGTCAGATTACTGCATTTGTCAGATTACTGCATTTGTCAGATTACTGTGTTACTGCCAGATTACTGCGTTACTGTCCAATTACAGTGTTACTGTCAGATTACTGCATTTCTGTCAGATTACTGCGTTCCTGTCAGATTACTGCGTTCCTGTCAGTTTACTGCGTTACTGTCAGATTACTGCTTTACTGTCAGATTACAGCGTTACTGTCAGATTACTGCGTTACTGTCAGATTACAGCGTTACTGTCAGATTACAGCGTTAATGTAAGATTACTGTGTTAATGTCAGATTACTGCGTTACTGTCAGATTACTGCGTTACTGTCAGATTACAGCGTTACTGTCAGATTACTGCGTCTGTCAGATTACTGCATTTGTCAGATTACTGCGTTACTGTCAGATTATTGCATTTGTCAGATTACTGCCTTTGTCAGATTACTGCATTACTGTCAGATTACTGCGTTTGTCAGATTACTGCTTTACTGTCAGATTACTGCATTCCTGTCAGATTACTGCTTTACTGTCAGATTACAGTGTTACTGTCAGATTACTGTGTTACTGTCAGATTACTGTGTTTGTCAGATTACTGCTTTACTGTCAGATTACAGTGTTACTGTCAGATTACTGCTTTACTGTCAGATTACAGTGTTACTGTCAGATTACTGCTTTACTGTCAGATTACTGCGTTACTGTCAGATTACTGCGATGCATGTCAGATTACTGTGTTAATGTAAGATTACTGCGTTACTGTCAGATTATTGCATTTGTCAGGTTATTTCCTTTGTCAGATTACTGCCTTTGTCAGATTACTGCATTCCTGTCAGATTACTGCGTTCCTGTCAGATTACTGCGTTACTGTCATATTACTGCATTACTGTCAGATTACTGCTTTACTGTCAGATTACTGCTTTACTGTCAGATTACTGCGTTACTGTCAGATTACTGCGATGCATGTCAGATTACTGTGTTAATGTAAGATTACTGTGTTACTGTCAGATTACTGCGTTATTGTCAGATTACTGCGTTACTGTCAGATTACAGTGTTACTGTCAGATTACAGTGTTACTTTCAGATTACTGCGCTCCTGTCAGATTACTGCGATGCATGTCAGATTACTGTGTTAATGTAAGATTACTGTGTTACTGTCAGATTACTGTGTTACTGTCAGATTACTGTTAATCAGATTACTGTGTTACTGTCAGATTACTGCGTTTGTCAGATTACTGCATTTGTCAGATTACTGTGTTACTGTCAGATTACTGTGTTACTGTCCAATTACAGTGTTCCTGTCAGATTACTGCGTTCCTGTCAGATTACTGCGTTCCTGTCAGATTACTGTGTTACTGTCAGATTACTGCATTACTGTCAGATTACCGCTTTACTGTCAGATTACTGTGTTACTATCATATTACAGAGATACTGTCAGATTACTGCGTTACTGTCAGATTATTGCATTTCACAGAAATCACAGAAACCCCACAGTGCAGATAGAGGCCATTTGTCAGATTATTGCGTTTGTCAGATTACTGCATTTGTCAGATTACTGTGTTACTGTCAGATTACTGTGTTACTGTCCAATTACAGTGTTACTGTCAGATTACTGCATTCTTGTCAGATTACTGCATTCCTGTCAGATTACTGTGTTACTGTCAGATTACTGCGTTCCTGTCAGATTACTGCATTTGTCAGATTATTTCCTTTGTCAGATTACTGCGTTACTGTCAGATTACTGTGTTACTGTCAGATTACTGTGTTACTGTCAGATTACAGTGTTACCGTCAGATTACTGCGTTTGTCAGATTACAGCGTTACTGTCAGATTACTGTGTTTTGTCAGATTACAGCGTTACTGTCAGATTATTGCATTTGTCAGATTACTGCCTTTGTCAGATTACTGCGTTACTGTCAGATTACTGCGTTTGTCAGATTACTGCGTTACTGTCAGATTACAGTGTTACTGTCAGATTACTGCTTTACTGTCAGATTACTGCGTTACTGTCAGATTACTGCGATGCATGTCAGATTACTGTGTTAATGTAAGATTACTGTGTTACTGTCAGATTACTGCGTTACTGTCAGATTACTGTGTTAATCAGATTACTGTGTTACTGTCAGATTACTGCGTTTGTCAGATTACTGCATTTGTCAGATTACTGTGTTACTGTCAGATTACTGTGTTACTGTCCAATTACAGTGTTACTGTCAGATTACTGCATTCCTGTCAGATTACTGCGTTCCTGTCAGATTACTGCGTTCCTGCCAGATTACTGCGTTCCTGTCAGATTACTGCATTTGTCAGATTATTTCCTTTGTCAGATTACTGCTTTACGGTCAGATTACTGCGTTACTGTCAGATTACTGTGTTACTGTCAGATTACAGTGTTACCGTCAGATTACTGCATTTGTCAGATTACTGCTTTACTGTCAGATTACTGTGTTACTGTCAGATTACAGCGTTACTGTCAGATTATTGCATTTGTCAGATTACTGCCTTTGTCAGATTACTGCGTTACTGTCAGATTACTGCGTTTGTCAGATTACTGCTTTACTGTCAGATTACAGTGTTACTGTCAGATTACTGCGTTACTGTCAGATTACTGCGTTACTGTCAGATTACTGCGATGCATGTCAGATTACTGTGTTAATGTAAGATTACTGTGTTACTGTCAGATTACTGCGTTACTGTCAGATTACTGTGTTAATCAGATTACTGTGTTACTGTCAGATTACTGCGTTTGTCAGATTACTGCATTTGTCAGATTACTGCATTTGTCAGATTACTGCATTTGTCAGATTACTGCATTTGTCAGATTACTGTGTTACTGTCCAATTACAGTGTTACTGTCAGATTACTGCATTTCTGTCAGATTACTGCGTTCCTGTCAGATTACTGCGTTCCTGTCAGTTTACTGCGTTCCTGTCAGATTACTGCTTTACTGTCAGATTACAGCGTTACTGTCAGATTACTGCGTTACTGTCAGATTACAGCGTTGTCAGATTACAGCGTTAATGTAAGATTACTGTGTTAATGTCAGATTACTGCGTTACTGTCAGATTACTGCGTTACTGTCAGATTACAGCGTTACTGTCAGATTACTGCGTCTGTCAGATTACTGCATTTGTCAGATTACTGTGTTACTGTCAGATTACTGCATTTGTCAGATTACTGTGTTACTGTCAGATTACTGTGTTACTGTCCAATTACAGTGTTACTGTCAGATTACTGCATTCCTGTCAGATTACTGCGTTCCTGTCAGATTACTGCGTTACTGTCAGATTACTGTGTTACGGTCAGATTATTGCATTTGTCAGATTATTTCCTTTGTCAGATTACCGCTTTACTGTCAGATTACTGTGTTACTATCATATTACAGAGATACTGTCAGATTACTGCGTTACTGTCAGATTATTGCATTTGTCAGATTATTGCGTTTGTCAGATTACTGCTTTACTGTCAGATTACTGCTTTACTGTCAGATTACTGTGTTACTGTCAGATTACAGCGTTACTGTCAGATTACTGCGTTCCTGTCAGATTACAGCGTTACTGTCAGATTATTGCATTTGTCAGATTACTGCCTTTGTCAGATTACTGCGTTACTGTCAGATTACTGCGTTTGTCAGATTACTGCTTTACTGTCAGATTACAGTGTTACTGTCAGATTACTGCTTTACTGTCAGATTACTGCGTTACTGTCAGATTACTGCGATGCATGTCAGATTACTGTGTTAATGTAAGATTACTGTGTTACTGTCAGATTACTGTGTTACTGTCAGATAACTGCGTTTGTCAGATTACTGCGTTTTTCAGATTACTGTGTTACTGTCAGATTACTGCATTACTGTCAGATTACAGCGTTACTGTCAGATTATTGCATTTGTCAGATTACTGCCTTTGTCAGATTACTGCGTTACTGTCAGATTACTGCGTTTGTCAGATTACTGCTTTACTGTCAGATTACAGTGTTACTGTCAGATTACTGCGTTACTGTCAGATTACTGCGTTACTGTCAGATTACTGCGATGCATGTCAGATTACTGTGTTAATGTAAGATTACTGTGTTACTGTCAGATTACTGCGTTACTGTCAGATTACTGTGTTAATCAGATTACTGTGTTACTGTCAGATTACTGCATTTGTCAGATTACTGTGTTACTGTCAGATTACTGTGTTACTGTCCAATTACAGTGTTACTGTCAGATTACTACATTCCTGTCAGATTACTGCGTTCCTGTCAGATTACTGCGTTACTGTCAGATTACTGCTTTACTGTCAGATTACAGCGTTACTGTCAGAGTACTGCGTTACTGTCAGATTACAGCGTTACTGTCAGATTACTGCGATGCATGTCAGATTACTGTGTTAATGTAAGATTACTGTGTTAATGTAAGATTACTGCGTTACTGTCAGATTACTGCGTTACTGTCAGATTACAGCGTTACTGTCAGATTACAGCGTTGCATGTCAGATTACTGTGTTAATGTAAGATTACTGTGTTACTGTCAGATTACTGTGTTACTGTCAGATTACTGTGTTACTGTCCAATTACTGCATTCCTGTCAGATTACTGCGTTCCTGTCAGATTACTGCGTTCCTGTCAGATTACTGCGTTACTGTCAGATTGCTGCG
Source organism: Somniosus microcephalus (assembly GCF_052327205.1). Taxonomy (NCBI): domain Eukaryota; kingdom Metazoa; phylum Chordata; class Chondrichthyes; order Squaliformes; family Somniosidae; genus Somniosus; species Somniosus microcephalus. The sequence continues at coordinate 86,300,867 of NC_141004.1, forward strand.
TTACTGTCAGATTACAGTGTTACTGTCAGATTGCTGCATTACTGTCAGATTACTGTGTTACGGTCAGATTACAGAGATACCGTCAGATTACTGCGTTACTGTCAGATTATTGCATTTGTCAGATTATTGCGTTTGTCAGATTACTGCTTTACTGTCAGATTACTGCTTTACTGTCAGATTACTGCGTTCCTGTCAGATTACAGCGTTACTGTCAGATTATTGCATTTGTCAGATTACTGCCTTTGTCAGATTACTGCGTTACTGTCAGATTACTGCGTTTGTCAGATTACTGCTTTACTGTCAGATTACAGTGTTACTGTCAGATTACTGCGTTACTGTCAGATTACTGCGATGCATGTCAGATTACTGTGTTAATGTAAGATTACTGTTACTGTCAGATTACTGTGTTAATCAGATTACTGTGTTACTGTCAGATTACTGCGTTTGTCAGATTACTGCATTTTTCAGATTACTGTGTTACTGTCAGATTACTGCGTTACTGTCCAATTACAGTGTTACTGTCAGATTACTGCATTCCTGTCAGATTACTGCTTTACTGTCAGAATACTGCGTTACTCTCAGATTACTGCGTTACTGTCAGATTACTATGTTACTGTCCGATTACTGCGTTACTGTCAGATTACTGTGCCACTGTCAGATTACTGCGTTACTGTCAGATTACTGCGTTACTGTCAGATTATTGCATTTGTCAGATTATTTCCTTTGTCAGATTACCGCTTTACTGTCAGATTACTGTGTTACTATCATATTACAGAGATACTGTCAGATTACTGCGTTACTGTCAGATTATTGCATTTGTCAGATTATTGCGTTTGTCAGATTACTGCTTTACTGTCATATTACTGCGTTACTGTCAGATTACTGCATTACTGTCAGATTACTGTGTTACTGTCAGATTACTGCGATACTGTCAGATTACTGTGTTACCGTCAGATTACTGCGTTTGTCAGATTACGGCTTTACTGTCAGATTACTGTGTTACTGTCAGATTACTGTGTTACTGTCAGATTACTGCATTACTGACAGATTACAGCGTTACTGTCAGATTACTGCGTTTGTCAGATTACTGCTTTACTGTCAGATTACAGTGTTACTGTCAGATTACTGCGTTACTGTCAGATTATTGCATTTGTCAGGTTATTTCCTTTGTCAGATTACTGCGTTACTGTCAGATTACTGCGATACTGTCAGATTACTGTGTTACTGTCAGATTACTGTGTTACTGTCAGATTACAGTGTTACCGTCAGATTACTGTGTTACTGTCAGATTACAGCGTTACTGTCAGATTATTGCATTTGTCAGATTACTGCATTACTGTCAGATTACTGCGTTTGTCAGATTACTGCTTTACTGTCAGATTACAGTGTTACTGTCAGATTACTGTGTTACTGTCAGATTACTGCGATGCATGTCAGATTACTGTGTTAATGTAAGATTACTGTGTTACTGTCAGATTACTGCGTTACTGTCAGATTACTGTGTTAATCAGATTACTGTGTTACTGTCAGATTACTGCGTTTGTCAGATTACTGCATTTGTCAGATTACTGTGTTACTGTCAGATTACTGTGTTACTGTCCAATTACAGTGTTACTGTCAGATTACTGCGTTCCTGTCAGATTACTGCGTTCCTGTCAGATTACTGCATTTGTCAGATTATTTCCTTTGTCAGATTACTGCTTTACTGTCAGATTACTGCGTTACTGTCAGATTACTGTGTTACTGTCAGATTACAGTGTTACCGTCAGATTACTGCGTTTGTCAGATTACTGCTTTACTGTCAGATTACTGTGTTACTGTCAGATTACAGCGTTACTGTCAGATTATTGCATTTGTCAGATTACTGCCTTACTGTCAGATTACTGCGTTTGTCAGATTACTGCTTTACTGTCAGATTACTGCGTTACTGTCAGATTGCTGCATGTCAGATTATTTCCTTTGTCAGATTACTGCTTTACTGTCAGATTACTGCGTTACTGTCAGATTACTGTGTTACTGTCAGATTACTGTGTTACTGTCAGATTACAGTGTTACCGTCAGATTACTGCGTTTGTCAGATTACTGCTTTACTGTCAGATTACTGTGTTACTGTCAGATTACAGCGTTACTGTCAGATTATTGCATTTGTCAGATTACTGCCTTTGTCAGATTACTGCGTTACTGTCAGATTACTGCGTTACTGTCAGATTACTGCGATGCATGTCAGATTACTGTGTTAATGTAAGATTACTGTGTTACTGTCAGATTACTGCGTTACTGTCAGATTACTGTGTTACTGTCCAATTACAGTGTTACTGTCAGATTACTGCATTCCTGTCAGATTACTGCGTTCCTGTCAGATTACTGCGTTACTGTCAGATTATTGCATTTGTCAGATTACTGCCTTTGTCAGATTACTGCGTTCCTGTCAGATTACTGCGTTACTGTCAGATTATTGCATTTGTCAGATTACTGCCTTTCTCAGATTACTGCATTACTGTCAGATTACTGCGTTTGTCAGATTACTGCTTTACTGTCAGATTACAGTGTTACTGTCAGATTACTGCTTTACTGTCAGATTACTGCGTTACTGTCAGATTACTGCGATGCATGTCAGATTACTGTGTTAATGTAAGATTACTGCGTTACTGTCAGATTATTGCATTTGTCAGGTTATTTCCTTTGTCAGATTACTGCGTTACTGTCAGATTACTGTGTTACTGTCAGATTACAGTGTTACCGTCAGATTACTGCTTTACTGTCAGATTACTGTGTTACTGTCAGATTACAGCGTTACTGTCAGATTATTGCATTTGTCAGATTACTGCCTTTGTCAGATTACTGCATTCCTGTCAGATTACTGCGTTCCTGTCAGATTACTGCGTTACTGTCATATTACTGCATTACTGTCAGATTCCTGCTTTACTGTCAGATTACAGCGTTACTGTCAGATTACTGCGTTACTGTCAGATTACAGCGTTACTGTCAGATTACAGTGTTACTGTCAGATTACTGCGTTACTGTCAGATTACTGCGATGCATGTCAGATTACTGTGTTAATGTAAGATTACTGTGTTACTGTCAGATTACTGCGTTACTGTCAGATTACTGCGTTACTGTCAGATTACTGCGTTACTGTCAGATTACAGTGTTACTGTCAGATTACTGCGTTACTGTCAGATTACTGCGATGCATGTCAGATTACTGTGTTAATGTAAGATTACTGTGTTACTGTCAGATTACTGCGTTACTGTCAGATTACTGCGTTACTGTCAGATTACTGCGTTACTGTCAGATTACAGTGTTACTGTCAGATTACTGCGTTACTGTCAGATTACTGCGATGCATGTCAGATTACTGTGTTAATGTAAGATTACTGTGTTACTGTCAGATTACTGTGTTACTGTCAGATTACTGCGTTCCTGTCAGATTACTGCGTTCCTGTCAGATTACTGTGCCACTGTCAGATTACAGTGTTACTGTCAGATTACTGCGTTACTGTCAGATTATTGCATTTGTCAGATTATTTCCTTTGTCAGATTACCGCTTTACTGTCAGATTACTGTGTTACTATCATATTACAGAGATACTGTCAGATTACTGCGTTACTGTCAGATTATTGCATTTCACAGAAATCACAGAAACCCCACAGTGCAGATAGAGGCCATTTGTCAGATTATTGCATTTGTCAGATTACTGCGTTCCTGTCAGATTACTGCATTACTGTCAGATTACAGTGTTACTGTCAGATTACTGCTTTACTGTCAGATTACTGCGTTACTGTCAGATTACTGCGATGCATGTCAGATTACTGTGTTAATGTAAGATTACTGTGTTACTGTCAGATTACTGCGTTACTGTCAGATTACTGTGTTAATCAGATTACTGTGTTACTGTCAGATTACTGCGTTTGTCAGATTACTGCATTTGTCAGATTACTGTGTTCGTGTCAGATTACTGTGTTACTGTCCAATTACAGTGTTACTGTCAGATTACTGCATTCCTGTCAGATTACTGCGTTCCTGTCAGATTACTGCGTTCCTGTCAGATTACTGCGTTCCTGTCAGATTACTGCGTTCCTGTCAGATTACTGCATTTGTCAGATTATTTCCTTTGTCAGATTACTGCTTTACTGTCAGATTACTGTGTTAATGTAAGATTACTGTGTTACTGTCAGATTACTGCGTTTGTCAGATTACTGCATTTGTCAGATTACTGCATTTGTCAGATTACTGTTTTACTGTCAGATTACTGTGTTACTGTCCAATTACAGTGTTACTGTCAGATTACTCCATTCCTGTCAGATTACTGCATTCCTGTCAGATTACTGCGTTACTGTCAGATTACTGCATTACTGTCAGATTACTGTGTTACTGTCAGATTACTGCGTTACTGTCAGATTACTGCGTTACTGTCAGATTACTGTGTTACTGTCAGATTACTGCGATGCATGTCAGATTACTGTGTTAATGTAAGATTACTGTGTTACTGTCAGATTACTGCGTTACTGTCAGATTACTGCGCTCCTGTCAGATTACTGCGATGCATGTCAGATTACTGTGTTAATGTAAGATTACTGTGTTACTGTCAGATTACTGCGTTACTGTCAGATTACTGTTAATCAGATTACTGTGTTACTGTCAGATTACTGCGTTTGTCAGATTACTGCATTTGTCAGATTACTGCGTTCCTGTCAGATTACTGCGTTCCTGTCAGATTACTGTGTTACGGTCAGATTACTGTGCCACTGTCAGATTACAGTGTTACTGTCAGATTACTGCGTTACTGTCAGATCATTGCATTTGTCAGATTATTTCCTTTGTCAGATTACCGCTTTACTGTCAGATTACTGTGTTACTATCATATTACAGAGATACTGTCAGATTACTGCGTTACTGTCAGATTATTGCATTTGTCAGATTATTGCGTTTGTCAGATTACTGCTTTACTGTCAGATTACTGCGTTACTGTCAGATTACTGCTTTACTGTCAGATTACTGTGTTACTGTCAGATTACTGCTTTACTGTCAGATTACTGTGTTACTGTCAGATTACTGCGTTCCTGTCAGATTACTGTTTTACTGTCAGATTACTGTGTTACTGTCAGATTACTGCGTTCCTGTCAGATTACTGCTTTTTTCAGATTACAGTGTTACTGTCAGATTATTGCATTTTTCAGATTACTGCCTTTGTCAGATTACTGCGTTACTGTCAGATTACTGCGTTTGTCAGATTACTGCTTTACTGTCAGATTACAGTGTTACTGTCAGATTACTGCGTTACTGTCAGATTACTGCGATGCATGTCAGATTACTGTGTTAATGTAAGATTACTGTGTTACTGTCAGATTACTGCGTTACTGTCAGATTACTGCCTTTGTCAGATTACTGCGTTTTTCAGATTACTGTGTTACTGTCAGATTACTGCGTTACTGTCCAATTACAGTGTTACTGTCAGATTACTGCATTCCTGTCAGATTACTGTGTTACTGTCAGAATACTGCGTTACTCTCAGATTACTGCGTTACTGTCAGATTACTGCGTTACTGTCAGATTACTGTGTTACTGTCAGATTACTGCGTTGCTGTCATATTACTGCGTTGCTCAGATTACAGCGTTACTGTCAGATTGTGTTACTGTCAGATTACAGCAATGCATGTCAGATTACTGCGTTACTGTCAGATTACTGCATTACTGTCAGATTACTGCGTTACTGTCAGATTACTGCGTTACTGTCAGATTGCAGCGTTACTGTCAGATGACTGCATTACTGTCAGATTACTGCGATACTGTCAGGTTACTGCGATACTGACAGATTACTGCGTTATTCTCAGATTACTGCGTTACTCTCAGATTACAGAGTTACTGTCAGATTACTGTGTTACTGTCAGATTACAGTGTTACTGTCAGATTACTGCGTTACTGTCAGATTATTGCATTTGTCAGATTATTTCCTTTGTCAGATTACTGCGTTACTGTCAGATTACTGCGATACTGTCAGATTACTGTGTTACTGTCAGATTACTGTGTTACCGTCAGATTACTGCGTTTGTCAGATTACTGCTTTACTGTCAGATTGCTGCTTTACTGTCAGATTACTGTGCCACTGTCAGATTACAGTGTTACTGTCAGATTACTGCGTTACTGTCAGATTACTGCGTTACTGTCAGATTATTGCATTTGTCAGGTTATTTCCTTTGTCAGATTACTGCGTTACTGTCAGATTACTGCGTTACTGTCAGATCACTGCGATACTGTCAGATCACTGTGTTACTGTCAGATTACTGTGTTACTGTCAGATTACAGTGTTACCGTCAGATTACTGCGTTACTGTCAGATCACTGCGATACTGTCAGATCACTGTGTTACTGTCAGATTACTGTGTTACTGTCAGATTACAGCATTACTGTCAGATTATTGCATTTGTCAGATTACTGCCTTTGTCAGATTACTGCATTACTGTCAGATTACTGCGTTTGTCAGATTACTGCTTTACTGTCAGATTACAGTGTTACTGTCAGATTACTGCGTTACTGTCAGATTACTGTGTTAATGTAAGATTACTGTGTTACTGTCAGATTACTGCGTTACTGTCAGATTACTGTGTTAATCAGATTACTGTGTTACTGTCAGATTACTGCGTTTGTCAGATTACTGCATTTGTCAGATTACTGTGTTACTGTCAGATTACTGTGTTACTGTCAGATTACTGTGTTACTGTCCAATTACAGTGTTACTGTCAGATTACTGCATTCCTGTCAGATTACTGCGTTCCTGTCAGATTACTGCGTTACTGTCAGATTACTGCGTTACTGTCAGATTACTGCGTTCCTGTCAGATTACTGTGTTACTGTCAGATTACTGCGTTCCTGTCAGATTACTGCGTTCCTGTCAGATTACTGCATTACTGACAGATTACAGCGTTACTGTCAGATTATTGTGTTACTGTCAGATTACAGCGATGCATGTCAGATTACTGTGTTAATGTAAGATTACTGTGTTACTGTCCAATTACAGTGTTACTGTCAGATTACTGTGTTAATCAGATTACTGTGTTACTGTCAGATTATTGTGTTACTGTTCAATTACAGCGTTACTGTCAGATGATAGCATTACTGTCAGATTACTGTGTTACTGTCAGATTGCAGCGTTACTCTCAGATTGCAGCGTTACTGTCAGATGACTGTGTTACTGTCAGATGACTACGTTACTGTCAGATGATAGCGTTACTGTCAGATTACTGTGTTACTGTCAGATTACTGCATTACTGTCAGATTACTGCGTACCTGTAAGATTACAGAGTTACTGTCAGATTACTGCGTACCTGTCAGATTACAGAGTTACTGTCAGATTACTGCGTTTCTGTCAGATTACTGCGTTTCTGTCAGATTACTGTGTTACTGTCAGATTACTGTGTTACTGACAGATTACTGTGTTACTGACAGATTACTGCATTACTGTCAGATTACTGTGTTACTGACAGATTACTGTGTTACTGTCAGATTACTGTTATACTGACAGATTGCTGCGTTACTGTCAGGTTACAGTGTTACTGTCAGATTACTGCATTTGCAGATTACTGCATTTGTCAGATTACTGTGTTACTGTCAGATTACTGCGTTACTGTCAGATTACTGTTACTGACAGATTACTGTGTTACTGTCAGATTACTGTTTTACTAACAGATTGCTGCGTTACTGTCAGGTTACAGTGTTACTGTCAGATTACTGCATTTGCAGATTACTGCCTTACTGTCAGATTACTGCGTTACTGTCAGATTACTGCATTACTGTCAGATTACTGTTACTGACAGATTACTGCGTTACTGTCAGATTACTGCATTTGCAGATTACTGCCTTACTGTCAGATTGCTGCGTTACTGTCAGATTACAGTGTTACTGTCAGATTACTGCATTTGCAGATTACTGCGTTACTGTCAGATTACTGCGTTACTGTCAGATTACAGTGTTACTGTCAGATTACTGCATTTGCAGATTACTGCCTTACTGTCAGATTACTGCGTTACTGTCCGATTACTGCGTTACTGTCAGATTACTGCATTACTGTCAGATTACAGAGTTACTGTCAGATTACTGCGTACCTGTCAGATTACAGAGTTACTGTCAGATTACTGCGTTTCTGTCAGATTACTGTGTTTCTGTCAGATTACTGCGTTACTGTCAGATTACTGTTTTACTGACAGATTACTGTGTTACTGTCCAATTACTGTGTTACTGTCAGATTACGGTGTTACTGTCAGATTACTGTGTTACTGTCAGATTACTGCGTTACTGTCAGATTACTGCGTTTGCAGATTACTGCATTACTGTCAGATTCCTGTTGTGTTACTGCCAGATTACTGCATTACTGCCAGATTACTGTGTTACTGTCAGATTACTGCGTTACTGCCAGATTACTATGCTACTCTCAGATTACTGTGTTTTGGTCAGATTACTACGTTACTGTCAGATAACTGCATTTGTCAGATTACTGTGTTACTGTCAGATTCTTGTGTTAGTCAGATTACAGCGATGCATGTCAGATTACTGTTAATGTAAGATTGCTGTGTTACTGTCAGATTACTGCATTGCTGTCAGATTACTGCGTTGCTGTCAGATTACAGCGTTACTGTCAGATTGTGTTACTGTCAGATTACAGCAATGCATGTCAGATTACTGTGTTACTGTCAGATTACTGTGTTCCTGTCAGATTACTGCGTTACTGACAGATTACAGCGTTACTGTCAGATTACTGTGTTAATCAGATTACTGTGTTACTGTCAGATTATTGTGTTACTGTCCAATTACAGTGTTACTGTCAGATTACTGCGTTACTGTCAGATTGCAGCGTTACTGTCAGATGACTGTTACTGTCAGATTACTGCGTTACTGACAGATTACAGCGTTACTGTCAGATTACTGTGTTAATCAGATTACTGTGTTACTGTCAGATTATTGTGTTACTGTCCAATTACAGTGTTACTGTCAGATTACTGCTTTACTGTCAGATTACAGCATTACTGACAGATTACTGCGTTACTCTCAGATTACAGAGTTACTCTCAGATTACAGAGTTACTGTCAGATTACAGCGTTACTCTCAGATTACTGTGTTACTGTCAAATTACAGTGTTACTGTCAGATTACTGCGTTACTGTCAGATTACTGCGTTACTGTCAGATTACTGCGTTACTGTCAGATTACTGCATTTGCAGATTACAGCCTTACTGTCAGATTACTGCATTACTGTCAGAATACTGTGTTACTGTCAGATTACTGCGTTTGCAGATTGCTGCATTACTGTCAGATTATTGCATTTGTCAGGTTACTGCGTTTGTCAGATTACTGCGTTCCTGTCAGATTACTGCATTACTGACAGATTACAGCGTTACTGTCAGGTTACTGTGTTACTGTCAGAATACAGTGTTACTGTCAGATTACTGCGTTACGGTCAGATTATTGCATTTGTCAGGTTACTGCGTTTGTCAGATTACTGCTTTACTGTCAGATTACTGTATTACTGTCAGATTACTGCGATCCTGTCAGATTACTGCGTTACTGACAGATTACAGCGTTACTGTCAGATTACAGCGTTACTGTCAGATTACAGCGTTACTGTCAGATTATTGTGTTACTGTCAGATTACAGCGATGCATGTCAGATTACAGTGTTAATGTAAGACTACTGTCTTACTGTCAGATTGCAGCGTTACTGTCAGATGACTACGTTACTGTCAGATGATAGCGTTACTGACAGATTACTGCATTACTCTCAGATTACTGCGTTACTGTCAGATTACAGAGTTACTGTCAGTTTACTGCGTTTCTGTCAGATTACTGCGTTTGTCAGATTGCTGAGTTACTTTCAGATTACAGCGTTACTCTCAGATTACTGTGTTACTGTCAAATTACTGTGTTACTGTCCAATTACAGTGTTACTGTCAGGTTACTGCATTACTGTCAGATTACTGCGTTACTGTCAGATTACAGCATTACTGTCAGATTACAGCATTACTGTCAGATTACTGCGTTACTGTCTGATTACTGCGTTACTGTCTGATTACTGCGTTACTGTCTGATTACTGCGTTACTGTCAGATTACTGTGTTACTCACAGATTACTGTGTTACTCACAGATTACTGTTACTGTCAGATTACTGTGTTACTCACAGATTACTGCATTACTGTCAGATGACTGCGTTACTCTCAGATTACTGCGTTACTCTCAGATTACTGCGTTACTGTCAGATTACTGTGTTACTGTCAGATTACTGCGTTACTGTCAGATTACTGCGTTACTGTGAGATTACTGTGTTACTGTCAGATTACTGTGTTACTGTCAGATTACAACGTTACTGTCAGATTACAGTGTTACTGTCAGATTGCTGTGTAACTGTCAGATTACTGTGTTACTGTCAGATTACAGCGATGCATGTCAGATTATAGCGTTACTGTCAGATTGCTGTGTAACTGTCAGATTACTGTGTTACTGTCAGATTACAGCGATGCATGTCAGATTATAGCGTTACTGTCAGATTACTGTGTTACTGTCAGATTACTACGTTAGTCAGATTACTGAGTTACTGTCAGATTACAGCGTTACTGTCAGATTACGATACAAAGATGGGAGGGAAAGCAATGAGTGAGGCGGACGTAAAAAACCTGCAAAAGGACATAGACAGGCTAAGTGAGTGGGCAGAGATTTGGCAGATGCAATATAATGTTGGAAAGTGTGAGGTTATGCACTTTGGCAGAAAAAATCAAAGAGCAAGTTATTATCTAAATGGAGAAAAACTGCAAAGTGCTACAGTACAAAGGGATCTGGGGGTCATGGTGCATGAAACACAAAAAGTTAGTATGCAGGTGCAGCTGGTGATCAGGAAGGCCAATGGAATCTTGGCTTTTATTGCAAGGGGGATGGAGTATAAAAACAGGGAAGTCTTGCTGAAGTTATACAGGGTATTGGTGAGGCCACACCTGGAATACTGCGTGCAGTTTTGGTTTCCATATTTAAGAAAAGATATACTTGCTCTCGAGGCGGTTCAGAGAAGGTTCACTCGGTTGATTCCGGAGATGAGGGGGTTGACGTATGAGGAAAGGTTGAGTAGGTTGGGCCTCTACTCATTGGAGTTCAGAAGAATGAGAGGCGATCTTATCGAAACATATAAGATTGTGAGAGGGCTTCATCGGGTGGATGCGGGGAGGATGTTTCCACTGATGGGTGAGACTAGAACTAGGGGGCATAATCTAAGAATAAGGGGCTGCGCTTTCAAAACTGAGATGAGGAGAAACTTCTTCACTCAGAGGGTAGTAAATCTATGTAATTTGCTACCCCAGAGAGCTGTGGAAGCTGCAACATTAAATTAATTTAAAATGGAGATAGACAGTTTCCTAGCAGGGGGTGATTTACAGCCAAATACAGAGAAAAAAACAAGGCAGGGCAAATATGCGAAGGCAAAAGGGAATATGGCAGGGCTGGAAGGCATTTATTTTAATGCAAGGAGTCTTGCAAATAAGGTGGACGAACTGAAGTTGTTGTTGAACACATGGGAGTACGATATTGTTGCTATCACGGAGACATGGTTGAGGGAGGGTTAGGACTGGCAGCTCAATATTCCGGGGTATAGAATCTTCAGGCGAGACAGAGGGGGGTGTAAAAGGGGAGGGGGTGTTGCAATATTAATTAAGGAGTCAATTACTGCTGTAAGGAGGGATGATATATTAGCGGGTTCCTCTAATGAGGCCATATGGGTAGAACTTAAAAACAAAAAGGGGCAAGCACTTTGCTGGGAGTGTACTATAGGCCCCCAAACAGTCAGGGGGAGATAGAGGAACAGATATGCAGGCAAATCTCAGAAAAGTGCAAAAATAATAGGGTAATAATAGTGGGGGATTTCAACTTCCCCAATATAAATTGGGATAGTCAGAGTGTGAAAGGCTTAGAGGGTGCAGAATTCTTAAAGTGCATCCAGGAGAGCTTTTTGAGCCAACATGTAGAAAATCCTACAAGAGAGGGGGCGATACTGGACCTAATTCTGGGGAATGTAGCCGGGCAAGTGGTGGAAGTGTCAGTAGGAGAGCATTTTGGCGATAGTGACCATAATTCGGTGAGATTTAAGGTGGTCATGGAAAAAGACAAAGACGGCCCGGAAATAAGGGTTCTAAATTGGGGGAAGGCCGATTTTAATATGATAAGGCAGGATCTGGCCAAAGTGGACTGGGAGCAGCTACTTATAGGAAAATCCACATCAAGACAGTGGGAGACTTTCAAAAGGGAAATAGAGAGAGTACAACGCCAACATGTTCCTGTAAAGGTCAAGGGTGGGACCAACAAGCAAAGGGAACCTTGGATGACAAGGGATATACAAAAATGCATTAGAAATAAAAGGGGGGCTTTTGGCAGTTACAAAAGACTAAAGACGGAAGAAGCCCTAGAGGAGTATAAAAAGTGCAGGGGCATACTTAAAAAAGAAATTAGGAGGGCGAGGAGGGGCCATGAAATAACACTGGCGAGCAAAATAAAGGAAAATCCTAAGATGTTTTATAAGTATATTAAGGGCAAGAGGATAACCAGGGAAAGGGTAGGGCCCATTAGGGACCAAAGTGGCAATCTGTGTGTAGAGCCAGATGATGTAGGCGGGGTTTTAAATGAATTTTTTGCATCTGTGTTCACTATGGAGAGAGACGATGCAGACATAGAAATCGGGCAAGGGGACTGTGACATACTTGAACATATTAGCATCGAGAGGGAGGAGGTGCTAGCGGTTTTAGCAGGCCAAAAAGTGGATAAATCCCCAGGCCCGGACGAGATGTATCCCAGGCTGCTGTGGGAGGCAAAGGAGGAGATTGCAGGGGCTCTGACACAAATTTTCAGAACCTCTCTGGCCACAGGGGATGTACCAGAGGACTGGAGAACAGCTAATGTAGTACCATTATACAAGAAGGGTAGCAGGGATAAACCAGGGAATTACAGGCCAGTGAGCCTAACATCTGTGGTAGGGAAATTATTGGAAAAAATTCTGAGGGACAAAATTAGTCTCCACTTGGAGAGGCAAGGATTAATCAGGGATAGTCAACATGGCTTTGTCAAGGGTAAATCATGTCTGACAAATCTGATTGAATTTTTCGAGGGGGTGACTAGGGGAGTGGATGAGGGAAATGCTGTGGATGTGGTTTACATGGACTTCAGTAAAGCTTTTGACAAAGTCCCGCATAGGAGACTGGTCAAGAAGGTAAGAGCCCATGGGATCCAGGGTGCCTTGGCGCGTTGGATCCTAAACTGGCTGAGTGGCAGGAGGCAGAGGGTGATGGTCGAAGGATGCTTTTGTGACTGGAAGCCTGTGTCCAATGGGGTACCTCAGGGATCGGTGCTGGGTCCCTTGTTGTTTGTGATCTACATAAATGATTTGGATGAGAATGTAAAAGGTATGATCAGTAAGTTCGCAGATGACACGAAAATTGGTGGGGTGGTAAATTGCGAGGAGGAAAGCCTCAGGCTACAGGACGATATAAACGGGTTGGTCAGGTGGGCGGAAAAGTGGCAAATGGAATTTAACCCTGAAAAGTGCGAGGTGATGCATTTTGGACGGACAAATAAGGCAAGGGAATACACAATGAGTGGTCGGACCCTAGGAAGTACAGAGGGTCAGAGGGACCTTGGTGTACATGTACATAGATCTCTGAAGGCAGCGGAACAGGTAGATAAGGTGGTTAAAAAGGCATATGGGATACTTGCCTTCATTAGCCGAGGCATAGAATATAAGAGCAGGGAGGTTATGATGGAGCTGTACAAAACGCTGGTGAGGCCACAGCTGGAGTACTGTGTGCAGTTCTGGTCGCCTCACTATAGGAAGGATGTGATTGCTTTGGAGAGGGTGCAGAGAAGATTCACCAGGATGTTACCTGGGATGGAGCGCCTCAGCTATGAAGAAAGACTAAACAGGCTGGGGTTGTTTTCCTTGGAGCAAAGAAGGCTGAGGGGGGACCTGATTGAGGTGTACAAAATGATGAGGGGCATAGATAGGGTAGATAAAGAGGAACTTTTCCCCTTAGTAGGGGGGTCAATAACAAGGGGGCATAGATTCAGGGTAAGGGGCAGGAGATTTAGAGGGGATTTGAGGAGGAACTTTTTCACCCAGAGGGTGGTTGGAATCTGGAACTCACTGCCTGAAAGGGTGGTAGAGGCAGGAACCCTCACAACATTCAAGAAGCATTTGGATGAGCACTTGAAATGCCATTGCATACAAGGCTATGGACCAAATGCTGGAAAATGGGATTAGACAGGACAGGGGTGGATGGGCGGCGCGGACACGATGGGCCGAAGGGCCTCTTTCTGTGCTGTAAAACTCTATGACTCTATGACTCTATAAGGGAATTCGGGGTTACGGGGAGAGGGCAGGGAAGTGGACGTGAGTCTAGATTCGGATCAGCCATGATCCTATTGAATGGCGGAGCAGGCCCGAGGGGCCGTATGCCCTACTCCTGCTCCTACTTCTTATGTTCCTACTGTCAGATTACTGCGTTACTGTCAGATTACTGCGTTACTCTCAGATTACTGCGTTACTCTCAGATTACTGTGTTACTCACAGATTACTGCGTTAGTCAGATTACTGCGTTACTCTCAGATTACTGCGTTACAGATTACTGTTACTGTCAGATTACTGCGTTACTGTCAGATTACTGCGTTACTGTCAGATTACTGCGTTAGTCAGATTACTGCGTTACTGTCAGATTACTGTGTTACTGTCAGATTACAGTGTTACTGTCAGATTACAGCGATGCATGCCAGATTATAGCGTTACTGTCAGATTGCTGTGTAACTGTCAGATTACTGTGTTACTGTCAGATTACAGCGTTACTGTCAGATTACGATACAAAGATGGGAGGGAAAGCAATGAGTGAGGAGGACATAAAAAACCTGCAAAAGGACATAGACAGGCTAAGTGAGTTGGCAGAGATTTGGCAGATGCAATATAATGTTGGAAAGTGTGAGGTTATGCACTTTGGCAGAAAAAATCAAAGAGCAAGTTATTATCTAAATGGAGAGAAACTGCAAAGTGCTACAGTACAAAGGGATCTGGGGGTCATGGTGCATGAAACACAAAAAGTTAGTATGCAGGTGCAGCAGGTGATCAGGAAGGCCAATGGAATCTTGGCTTTTATTGCAAGGGGGATGGAGTATAAAAACAGGGAAGTCTTGCTGAAGTTATACAGGGTACTGGTGAGGCCACACCTGGAATACTGCGTGCAGTTTTGGTTTCCATATTTAAGAAAAGATATACTTGCTCTCGAGGCGGTTCAGAGAAGGTTCACTCGGTTGATTCCGGAGATGAGGGGGTTGACGTATGAGGAAAGGTTGAGTAGGTTGGGCCTCTACTCATTGGAGTTCAGAAGAATGAGAGGCGATCTTATCGAAACATATAAGATTGTGAGAGGGCTTCATCGGGTGGATGCGGGGAGGATGTTTCCACTGATGGGTGAGACTAGAACTAGGGGGCATAATCTAAGAATAAGGGGCTGCACTTTCAAAACTGAGATGAGGAGAAACTTCTTCACTCAGAGGGTAGTAAATCTATGGAATTTGCTACCCCAGAGAGCTGTGGAAGCTGCAACATTAAATAAATTTAAAATGGAGATAGACAGTTTCCTAGCAGATAAGGCAATTCGGGGTTATGGGGAGAGGGCAGGGAAGTGGACGTGAGTCTAGATTCGGATCAGCCATGATCCTATTGAATGGCGGAGCAGGCCCGAGGGGCCGTATGGCCTACTCCTGCTCCTACTTCTTATGTTCTTATTACAGCGTTACTGTCAGATGATAGCGTTACTGTCAGATTACTGTGTTACTGTCCAATTACAGTGTTACTGTCAGATTACAGCGTTACTGTCAGGTTACTGCGTTACTGTCAGGTTACTGCGTTACTGTCAGATTACTGCGTTACTGTCAGATTATTGTGTTCCTGTCAGATTACAGCGTTACTGTCAGATTACTGCGTTACTGTCAGATTACTGCGTTACTGTCAGGTTACTGTGTTACTGTCAGGTTACTGTGTTACTGTCAGATTACAGCGTTACTGTCAGATTACTGCGTTACTGTCAGATTAGTGTTACTGTCAGATTACTGTGTTACTGTCAGATTACTGTGTTACTGTCAGATTACAGCGTTACTGTCAGATTACAGCGTTACTGTCAGATTACAGCGTTACTGTCAGATTAGTGTTACTGTCCAATTACAGCGTTACTGTCAGATTACAGCGTTACTGTCAGATTACAGCGTTACTGTCAGATTACTGCGTTACTGTCAGATTACAGCATTACTGTCAGATTACTGTGTTACTGTCAGATTACTGCGTTACTGTCAGATTACTGTGTTACTGTCAGATTACAGCGTTACTGTCAGATTACTGCGTTACTGTCAGATTACTGTGTTACTGTCAGATTCTAGGGATGGGGATTAAATACTGACCTGCCAGTGTCACAGAAACCCCACAGTACAGATAGAGGCCATTCCGGCCCATCGAGCCTGCACCGACACATATCCCAGCCGATCCCCGTAACCCCTACACCAACACATATCCCACCCTATCCCCGTAACCCCATGTATTTAATCCCCCTAACACTAAGGGTCAATTTATCATAGCCAATCAACCTAACCCGCACATCTTTGGACTGTGGGAGGAAACCGGAGCACCCGGAGGAAACCCACGCAAACACGGGGAGAATGTGCAAACTCCACACAGACAGTCACCCGAGGCCAGATTCGAACCCGGGTCCCTGGCGCTGTGAGGCAACAGTGCTAACCACTATGCCACCGTGCTGCCCACATCCCAAGCGTGAATAACATTAAAAAGTAGCAGTGTTGAATCCTACATCATACAGCATTGTCTCCTGTGTGGAATGTTCAGTGTAATTAAATTGAACGCTCAGCGTGTGAAGCAGGACACTGAACCACACAGCAACCTTTCAAATTCAGAAGCAAACTTCGTGATTCAAGGTTTTTAAGTTTCTCGGTAAATCCAGTTGCGTCTGTTGGGACCTTCCGCACTGTGCCGAACGCCTCTTATTTCAGGAGAGATGGAAAATCCAACAGCTGATATCACAGAAGCATTGAAGAGCAATTTACAATCAAAGGCCAGGATTGGAGTGGCTAATTGCACCTGTTGACCCCCATCCATTAACCGTTGGTGGAGGGGGTGTTACCCCTCCCATTTTCCCCTCTAGTTGCCCTGAAATCGCCCAAAATCAGGTAATGAAATGGAGGAGTATCCACTGCATTGCTCATGCAGCCAATGACTGATTTACCAATGGTAGAGGCAAGGTGGAGTTGCGATCACAGCCAGGAAAAGCACTTCAGGAAGTTAAGAAGGAAGGCCAGGCCTTACTGCTTCAGCACTCAGAGTGTGCTGAGAATGCAATGATCCACACACCCTGCCCTGATGTTATGACCCATTGTGCAACTGAGGCTAAAATCAGAAAATGCTGGCAGAACACAGGTCAGTCAGCACCTGCAGAAAAGGGAAAGGCAGATTAATGGCATTTCAATTCTGATGAGGGGTCTGCACCCAGGCATCAACAAGCTGACCTTTCTCTTTCCAGCCACTGCCTGAACTGCTGGATATTCCTGGCATCTTCTTGGACTTCCAGCTCTTGCAGTTATTCCCTTTAGTTATGGGGTGAAGGATTGGTTCGTGAGCTGACATGAAAGTTCTGTGGACATTTTGCCAAACAAGGTTGCACGATAATCCCTCCTCATTCTGACGGAGTGTGACTCACAGAAATAGTGGCATCTCGGGCAAACATTTTAAAACATCCATAGGGGATCTGAAAATTACCAATTGTACTGGGAAAGGTACTAAATGTGTTGCTCCTTCTTTTGTTTTCCTTTCATTATGTAACACTCACCATTTTCATTTGCTTCATAAATTGGCAGAGGTGAAATTATTATCGTGAATACTCCAGACCCAAGTACAATGTAACGATCACCTGCCAGTGAATCAAAGTTTAAAAAATAAATAAAATCTGGCTGTGTGGGGAAGGATAAAATATCATGTAAACTAATGCAATGTCAGTCCAGCACAGCTCTTCAGCACTGGCTCAGTGAGTCGCACTCTCACCTCCAACTCAGAAGGTCGTGGGTTCAAGTCTCACTCCAGAGACTTGAACCCCATAATCCAGGCTGACACTGTCGGAGGGGCCGTCTTTCAGATGAGACGTTAAGCCGAGGTCCTGTCTGCTCTCTCAGGTGGATGTAAAAGATTGCACGGCACTTTTCGAAGAAGAGCAGGAAAGTTCTCCCCAGTGTCCTGGTCAATATTGATCCCTCGACCAACATAAATTGGCTGCCGTGTTTCCACATTACAACAGTGGCTACACTTCCAAAATACTTCATTGCCTGTAAGGCACTTCGGGATGTCCCGAGGTCATCAAAGGTACTGCAAGTCTTTCTCTTATCTCTCATCCCCAGTATTATACTGTCATTTATCCATTTATTTATCGCTGATCCCCGGTATTTTATTATGGCCCAGAAATTCAGGTCTCCACGGGTGAGTACGCACGGGGTACTCACCCGTAGGCCGAATGGAAGTGCCGGTTTTCTGCATGCACTGCGCATGCGCGGGAAACCGGCACTTCCGATCCTCTGAACGAAGGGGTTCAGAGGTCGAACCCGCACGCAGGAGAGGCTGCGCGTGCGCTTTGAACTTAGGTTTTTTTTTTTTTTTTAACAGGTTTTCCCGGGAGGGTAAGCCTGCAGGATTTACACATTTAAAAAGCAGGCGTAAGGCCTGCTTTTTGCAAGGTAAGTGGTCAATTAATTAAAATTAAAACATTTTTTCCACAGGTTTATTATTTTTATAAATACTTTAAAGCAAGGTAAGTTTATTTTTAGCCCCGTTAGAATATAAAATTATTTTTTTCAAAAATTTAAATTATTGTTTAAAATAGTTATTTAATGTAATTTATAGTTTATTTAAAAAGTGTGATTTAAAAAAAAAAATGTATTTGAAAGTTTACTTCTATTTTGGGGCCCGTTGTGGCGGAGCCACTAAGGGACTCCGATCATCAAATGTATATAATTCCCTTTAACAATATGTTAACTACAGCCCGAGTCTGTATCTTTGTATATACTGTTTGCATGTACAGAGTGCGGACCCTTTAAGAGCGCGGGCAAACGCGATGACGTCACGCCGTTCATCACGTGATCTCCCATCGGTGGGAAAAACGTGATGACGTCATGACGCCAGCCACAGGACCGCCCAAGCAGTCCTCGTGGAGCCTCCGAACTGACTAGACCTGTTTTCGTAGTTCTCATGCATTGGTTTGTTAAACTCAGTTTGTTTTATATTAAACATCATTTGTTGATCACCTGAGTCGATCTCAGTCTCTTGATAGGAACTAAACATTCCTACATTGGTGACCCCGACTTTTGCAAACGGTTTTCGCAGAAGGAACGAAGCATGGAAACAAACGCTATTGCATTGAAGCTACCGCAATTCTGGGAGCAACAAGCGACCGCGTGGTTCGCCCAGGTCGAAGCCCAGATTGCACTACGGAACATCGTTGCGGATCAGACCCGTTACTTTTACGCGGGCTCCGCACTCGACAGCTCCACCGCCTCGCGGATCGTCAGCCTGCTTGAGAACCCCCCGGACGACCGCAAGTATGAAACAATCAAGGCGCGGTTGTTACAGGTCTTCGGGCTCACGAAGTCGGAGCGTGCCCGCCGACTGCTCGCTATGCCCTGCCTCGGGGACTCCAAGCCGTCTGAGCTCATGAGCCAAATGCTCACGCTCCTTGGCTCCGAACCGGAATGCTTCCTCTTTAGGGAGCTCTTCCTCAGTCAGTTACCGGAGCAAGTACAAGCTGCCCTGGCCCGGTCCGAAGTCACAGACTGCGCAGCGCTTGCTGCCGAAGCGGACAAGATCTTCGCGGTGACGCAGCAGTACTGCGCTGCCATGAGGTGCCCAGCCCCCACAGACACCGCTCCAGCTCCTCAACCTGCGGGGTTGTGCTTCTACCACGCCCGTTTTGGTGCGAAAGCAAGATGTTGCCGCCCTCCCTGCAGCTTCTCGCCCAAAAAAACCCATCAACTCTGGTAAAAGAGAACCGGCTCCAACGGACGCCCCGCGGCTGCGATGGCAATCGGAAATGCTGGAAAGCTTCTGTTTATCACCGACTCCCTCTCTGGTCAACGTTTCCTCTGCGACACCGGGGCACAGTGTAGCATCCTACCCGCGTCAAATCTTGATATACAGGCTGGGAGGCACGGCCTCTCCCTCGAGGCGGCTAATGGCGGGGCTATTCGGACCTTCGGCAGCCGGCGGGTCCAGGTGTGTTTCGGCGGCCAGCGGTTTTGCTGGGAATTCATCATGGCCAAGGTCTCGCAAGCCATCCTCGGTGCAGATTTCTTGTGCGCCAACAACCTCCTGGTTGATGTAAGGCACCGACATTTAATCAATGCGGCCACGTTCCACTCCATCCCTTGCCACCGAAGTAACGCCATGTCGCACACCATCTCCTGCGCGTTCCCGCCTCTGGATGAGTTCACTTGCCTGCTAGGAGATTTCTCGGACCTGACCAGACCCACCTTCTCCTCCACGGCCACGAAACATGGTGTCGAACATCACATCACCACTACTGGCTCCGCATGTCTACGCATGGGCCCGGCGCCTCGAACCTGGCAAGCTCGCGGCTGCAAAAGCGGAGTTCGCCATGATGGAATGGCTAGGGAATATTCGCCGGTCGAATAGTCCCTGGTCTTCGCCTCTACACATTGTCCCGAAACCTGGCGGCAGATGGCGGCCATGCGGCGACTACCGATGCCACTACTCCTGATCGGTACCCGATCCCTCATATCCAAGATTTCTCTGCCCATTTGGCAGGAAATATCATTTTTTCCAAAGTCGACCTTGTCCGTGGCTACCACCAGGTCCCCGTGCACCTGCAAGACGTCCCGAAAACTGCAGTCATCACTTCATTCGGCCTTTTCGAATTTCTGCGGATGCTGTTTGGACTGAAGAACGCTGCACAGGCTTTTCAGCGCCTGATGGACTCCGTACTTCGGGACCTCAAGTTTATTTTTGTTTACCTCGACGACATCCTCATCGCCAGTTCCAACAAAGAGGAGCACATCTGCCATTTACGCACCCTCTTTACACGCCTCAGCCAACACGGCTTGATCATCGACCCGGCCAAGTGCCAGTTCGGCCTGCAACAGACTGATTTCTTGGGCCATCGCATCACATCGGACGGCGCAATTCCTTTGCAAACGAAGGTGGAGGCAGTAACATCTTTTCCACGCCCGCAGACCATCAAGGCCCTGCAGGAGTTCCTCGGGATGGTAAATTTTTACCACCGCTTCGTGCCTAAGGCAGCTCTGCTCATGCAGCCCCTGTACGAGGCCCTCAAGGGCAAGTCTGGCAAGGATCCGGTAAGCTGGACGGTCGACATGGACCGGGCGTGCGTCGACACAAAAAGCGTCCTCGCCAACGCGACCATGCTGGCACACCCACTGCCACCATCGCCCTCACCACCGATGCGTCAGACTATGCCATCGGCGCAGTGCAGGAACAGTGGGTAAATGGAACGTGGCAACCGCTAGCGTTCTTCAGCCGTCAACTACGGCGAAACGAGCGGAAGTACAGTACCTTCGACCGGGAGTTGCTGGCTCTTTTTCTGGCCATCCGCCATTTCCGGTTCTTGCTGGAGGGACGTCCTTTCACTGCTTTTGTAGACCATAAGCCACTAACGTTCGCTATGGCCAAGACTGCCGAACCGTGGTCAGCCCGACAACAACGTCAGTTGACGTTTATCTCTGAATTCACCACTGATATTCAGCACGTGGCCGGTAAAGACAACCAGGTGGCGGATTGCCTCTCCCGCGCGACCATTCAGGCAGTCCAGCTCGGCATCGACTATGCCCTCATGGCTGCGGATCAAGCCTCAGATCCAGAGGTGCAAGCTTACCAAACCAGCCCCTCTAGCCTCCAAGCGGCCGACGTCAAATTCCACGCCGCAGGCACCACGCTACTTTGTGACGTCTCTGTAAAGTCTGTGTGTTATATGGCGAATTAATACACAGACTACAAGAGTAACTTTAACAGGACTTTACTATTTGAAGGTCAGGGCGAATCTGCCCAATAAATCCTTACACAGCACTTATATACCGGTGTGGTCACCACCGGTATTACAGTATACAGTAGCCAAGGTAAAGTAGTGCAACCCTTAAAATAGTTCTCTTAAAGGTAGAACGTTACATACACTACAATCCTCCCTTTTTAGGTTAACAGTATATATATATTCCCATTAATATAACATCATAACATATATACAACTTTATGTAAAACAGTTCACAGATTCAGTCTCTCTGGAGGCTTTCTGACTCTGTCCGGATAACGCCTTGGTGGTGTAGTAGTTTTCGGTGGTGTAGTAGGTTCTTCTGGCAAGGTCGATTCTGCTTGAAGGACAGTGTCAGGTTCATCTGATTCCAGTATTACCGGATCGGAGGTAGATGCTCTGGGTATCTCTGCTTCAACATTAGGCGTATAGAGTTGTGGAGTAGGTTGGCCCTTTGTGGATGACTCTATGATCTGGTCAACATGGCGCCTTATTATGCTTTCACCAATGTCCACGGTATACATCAGCGGTCCTAGCCTTTTTCCAATAGTTCCAGGCTGCCATTTCTCGGTACGATAGTCCCGGGCCAAAACTTGTTGACCTATCTGGAAGGTTCTAGTTGGCCTTTCATTCATGCCTTGAAATTGCCGGTTCTCTACGTCCCTTCTGACGTTTGGCTTAATCAAATCCAGCCGGCATCTTAGTCTTCTATTGAAAAACATCATGGCGGGAGTTTGGTTTGTGACCGCATGTGTTGCATTCCTGTATGCCAACAAGAAGTTATCTACCTTATGTTGTAGATTTATGTCTTCATTACCCATGGCCTTTATGGCCTTCTTGAAGGTCTGGACAAACCTTTCAGCTAATCCATTGGTGGCGGGATGGTATGGGGCGGACGTGTAGTGCTTAACCCCATTGCTTTTTAAGAACTTCCTGAATTCTTCGGACACAAATTGCGGTCCATTATCAGAACAGATCTGTTCCGGCAGCCCATTCCTGGCAAATATGGTCCTTAATACTGTGATGGTTTTTTCCGTGGTGGTGGAGGACATCTTTATTACCTCCGGCCACTTGGAGTGTGCATCCACCGCGATTAAAAACATTGAGTCCATAAATGCACCAGCAAAGTCGATATGTACCCTTTGCCATGGAGATGAGGGCCACTCCCATGGATGCAGAGGAGCTTGTGGTGGGGCGTTTTGGACCTTCTGGCATCCTAGACAGCTCTTGGTTATTTCTTCGATGTCTCCATCAATACCTGGCCACCACACAAACGCTCTGGCTCGGTTCTTCATTTTCACTCCACCCAGATGCCCCTCATGAAGCTCCTTTAGCACTTTATGCTGGAGTTTGGGTGGAATCACCACTCTAGATCCACACATCAAGGTTCCTCGGCACACTGACAGCTGTTCTCTTCTTTGCGAAAATGCTGGCAACATTGGTTCGCCATGTGCTGGCCATCCCTCCACCGTTAAATCGTAGACTCGTGAGAGAGTCGGGTCATTTCTTGTTTCCTTTTCGATCATAGAATTTGTTACTGGTAGACATTCCACTATGGTTGAGTGGAACATCTCCACTGGGTCCACTGTAGTCGCCTCTTCTACCACTGGCAACGGTAAGCGCGATAACCCATCAGCATTTCCATGCTGTTTGGACCTTTTGTATTCGATGTCATATTGGTGTGCCCCTAGTAACACGGACCACCTCTGTAGCCTTTGCGCTGTCATAGTGGAAACGGCCTTGTTAGGGTTGAATATGGATACCAACGGCTGGTGGTCTGTCAGCAATGTAAACTTCTTGCCCTGCAGGTAATGATTGAATTTCTTTACTCCCCACACAAGGCTGAGAGCCTCCCTATCTATCGGAGCATAATTGCGCTCAGCGGAGGTCAATGATCGGGATGCAAATGCGACTGGCCTTTCCGAGCCATTTGGCAACTTGTGTGAGAGTACTGCTCCAATACCATAAGGGGAAGCATCACAAGCTAGACGAAGAGGTAGCGTTGGATTGAAGTGAGCCAACACTTCCTCAGAGGTGATCAATGCCTTGCTTTTGCGAGAGGCCTTCTTACAGTCCTTGCTCCACTTCCATGGTACTTCTTTCCGCAACAGAGCATTCAGTGGGTGCAGCACCGTGGATAGATTTGGCAGAAACTTATGGTAATAGTTAATCAACCCCAGAAACGACCTCAACTGTGATACATTTTCCGGAGCGGGGGCCTTCACGACAGCTTCGATCTTTTCAGGTGACTTGTTCAGGCCCTCTTGGTCAATGACATGACCACAGTACGAGATCCGTTTCTGGAAGAACTCACATTTCTGGCGGTTAGCTCGAAGGCCATATTCCTTCAACCTGGTGAGCACCAGTTTCAAATTTGTGAGGTGTTCCTCCTCGTCCTCTCCCGTAATCAGGATATCGTCCAAGTAACACTGAGTGCTTGGAATACCCTGTAAGACCTGCTCCATGGCCCTCTGCCAAATTGCTGGAGCCGAAGCCACTCCAAAAACCAGTCTATTATATCGATACAAGCCTCTGTGCGTGTTGATTGTGAGATACTGGCGCGACTCTTCCTCGACTTCCATCTGTAAGTATGCTTGCGCCAGGTCTATCTTGGTGAAGTGTTTCCCGCCAGACAATGAAGCAAAGATATCCTCAATCCGCGGAAGCGGGTATTGTACCGTGTGAAGCACCGGATTAACTGTGATCTTGAAGTCTCCGCAGATGCGGACCTTTCCCGGTCCCCCTGGCTTGTTACTCGATGAAGGCTTCATGACGGGAACAATGGGCGTGGCCCACTCACTCCAGTCCACCTTAGACAGTACCCCTGAACGTTCAAGCTCTTCCAGTTCTGCCTCCACAGCAGGTCGTATCGCGTAAGGTACCGATCTGGCTTTGAAAAATTTTGGGCTTGCATGTTCTGCAATCTTGATTTTTGCCTTAATTCCTCTCAGTATTCCCAGTCCCTGCTGGAATACCTCTTTAGCCTCGTCCAATATTCTGGACAATCGTTCAGGTTTGACATCTTTCTTTCCGGAATCTACTGTCATTGTGTTTAGGGAGTGCCAGTCTACCTTTATTTTCCTGATCCACTCCCGCCCCAGAAGTGGTGGACCTCCCTCGGGTAGTACATATATGTCCATTCCTTGGTGTTCTTTGCCCTTGTGTCTCACCTTGACTTTTATCTTTCCGATGGGGTATACTTTATGCCCCGTGTATGTCTGCAATACTATCTCCGTATCCCGTAGGGGAATATGTTTGAATAACTTTTTGTAATCTTGCTTATTCATGACCGTCAACGCCGATCCGGTGTCCACTTCCATCTTCACTTGGACTTTTGCAATCTGTAGTGTGACCCAGATAGTTTGTCGGTCAGTTTCCTTACTCACATTGTGAATCCTCAGACTACCCAGTTCCTTGCTGTTGGAGTCTGAATCCGAATTCTGTTCATCTGAACTCTTCACAGTCACCTTATGTACCTTTCTGTACTTCTTCTGCGGTGGCTTATTGTTGCTGGTCTTCTTTCCTGACCGGCATACTTTAGCTATGTGACCAAGCTTGCCACATTTTCTACATTCCTGGTTTTTAAACCAGCATTGGTTCTGGTCATGTGTTGTCTTCCCACAACGATAACATTTCGTTGTACCCGAAGTCATTTGATCCACGCTGAGTACCGCTGTCTTCAGTTGCATCTCCGCCGTGCCTCTCGCTGCGGCTTCGTGCGATGCTGCAATAAGGACAGCCTGATCAAGTGTAAGATCGTTCTCTTCGAGCAGTCGCTTTTGTGTTTCTTCCTTCGACATCCCACACACGAACTTGTCTCTCAGTGCCTCTGTCAGATTTTCCCCAAACTGACAGTATTTTGCTAGCCTACGCAGTTCAACCAAGTACTCCGCGTTGCTTTCCTCTTTTAGTTGCGTTCTCACGTAAAATTTAGATCGTTCCGCTAACATCAGCGGTGTGGGGTTCAAATGATCCTTCAGGACAGCAACAATATTAGCGAAAGACTGATCCGCCGGTTTAGCTGGTGATAGAAGATGCTTCAATAGCCCGTATGTCTTCGCACCCATTGAGTTTAGTAAGGTTAGAGCTTTATCATAATTTGCTATCTTATTGACCTTACAATATATCTCGATGCGTTCTACATACGTGGCCCAATCTTCCACATCGGAATCGAAATCGTTGATGTTACCACGCTTAGGCATCTTCACAATCTTTCTGAGAACAACAACGAAATTTTTCTTTACTTTTTAACTTTTTTTTTCAAAAATGGCGGTTTCCCGCGCTTATCTTCTTCCCCGCCTCCGAGGATGGCGGTTTCCCGCGCTTGTCTTCCTCTGGCGGGGGGTAAGCTTTGCCCTCGGGCGACGACCGCTGGCTTTCGGATTTCGCAGCCTGCGCGCCGGCTTCAGTTTATTCTGAAGCTCTCCCGCTCGCTCGGGCTCTGTCTCTCCCTCAGCGGCTTTCAATCGCGCCTCCCCAGCCCTCTTGCAGTCCGGTCCTTTCCTCCCCCGGCTGCGGCTGAGTTCTCCGCGGTTTTATTTATTTATTTCTTCCCGCGCCTTACGATCCCGGTCGCAGCGCCTCGCGGCCTCGGTAGCTGCCCGGCCTTTTTCGCCGGTCGCGGTCGAGCTGTCTCCCGATGCTGTTGCGTCTCCCAGCCCGCTTGTAGCCCGGTCTCTCACACCAGCTGCATTCCCGCTTGTAGCCCGGTCTCTCACACCGGCTGCGTTCCCGCTTGTACCGCGGCTTCCGTGCCCTACGCTGCCCCAGTCTCAGCGTCACTGGCCCCGACTTCTGTCCGGCTCCTTTCCCCCGACCGTGGTCGATTTCACCGCCCTTATCCTCCGTTTCTTTTTATTTCCCCCCTACTCACAGTCAACGTGGCCGACTTGCTTCTCGTGGCTGATCGGCTCACTCACCACCGTGACAGAAGGGACGATCACTGCCTGTTGCTGATGGAAGGCTTCGTGTCTGAATTCTTCCTTCTTCCTTGCTCTGCAGACTCGAGTCTTCTCTCAGCAGAACGACGAGGGCGGATGCCTCTTCTCGACGCTCGTTAACTGCTTCGGATGTATCGCTGCCGCAGGGTAAGATCGAACTCGTCGCCACTGTAAAGTCTGTGTGTTATATGGCGAATTAATACACAGACTACAAGAGTAACTTTAACAGGACTTTACTATTCGAAGGTCAGGGCGAATCTGCCCAATAAATCCTTACACAGCACTTATATACCGGTGTGGTCACCACCGGTATTACAGTATACAGTAGCCAAGATAAAGTAGTGCAACCCTTAAAATAGTTCTCTTAAAGGTGGAACGTTACATACACTACAGTCTCCATAGGAGATCCTCGCCCTATCGTGCCGGTCGCTTTGCGCCGAAAAGTGTTTTGACGCCATACACGGGCTGTCACATCCGGGCATGAAGGCCTCGCAAAGACTGATGCCGTCCAAGTTCATCTGGCGGGGCATGCATATGGATATCCGCGACTGGGCCAACACCTGCGTGGTCTGCCAAAAGACCAAGGTGCAGCGTCAGGTCAAAGCTCCATTAGCCGCCTTCGCTGTTCCGGAGCGACGGTTCGATCACGTGAATGTGGACCTGGTGGGGCCACTTCCACCTTCTCATGGGTTTACACACATACTTACGATGGTAGACCACACCACTAGATGGCCAGAGGCAGTTCCCTTGTCATCCACCACTTCGGCAGACATAGCCAGGGCATTCATCTCCTCTTGGGTCGCCCGTTTCGGGGTACCGGCGGATACCTCTTCTGATCGTGGACCGCAATTTTCCTCTGAGCTCTGGAACGCAGTGGCTCAGGGGCTCGGCATCAAGCTCCATCACACCACAGCCTACCATCCACAGGCGAATGGCCTGTGCGAACGGTTTCACAGGTCGCTCAAAGCCGCACTGAGGGCCAGCCTCCAAGGCGCTGGGTGGGTGGACAGGCTACCATGGGTCCTGTTGGGTCTTCGCACGGCACCCAAGGAAGATCTTCGCTCGTCCTCGGCAGAGCTCGTCTATGGCCAGCCGCTACGCGTACCAGGTGATTTCCTTCCGACTCCAACAGAGCCATGGTCCACATCCAATCAACTCATCAGCCACCAGGAGGCAGCCAGGTGTTTTGCACCAGTACCAATGTCGCATCACGGCTTTCAGAGCTCCCACATCCCAGCAGAGCTGAAGAACGCCGAATATGTGTTCATCCACTACGACGCTCATCGGGATCTGCTCAAAGCTCCTTACACTGGTCCTTTCCGCGTGCTAGAGCCGGGAGACAAAACTTTCTCGGTGGATATTGGAGGTAAACCGGACCACATTTCGGTTGACCGGTTGAAGCCGGCACACTTGGATCTTGACCGCCCGTTCGAGACTGCACAGCCGCCAAAACATGGCCGACCACCCACAGTCGCCGTGCCAGATCAAGCGCCACCACCCGCCAGCCCGCCCGCCGTCCAGCAGCTTCCACTCCAACTGTACAGAAGTCGCTCGGACAGGCTTGTCAGGCCTCCTCGCCGTTTCACTTTTTCTGTTAAAGACAATTTTGGGGAGGCGCATGTGGCGGAGCCACTAAGGGACTCCGATCAAATGTATATAATTCCCTTTAACAATATGTTAACTACAGCCTGAGTCTGTATCTTTGTATATACTGTTTGCATGTACAGAGCGCGGTCCCTTTAAGAGCGCGGGCAAACACGATGACGTCACGCCGTTCATCACGTGATCCCCCATCGGCGGGAATAACATGATGACGTCATGACGCCAGCCACGGGACCGCCCAAGCAGTCCTCGTGGAGCCTCCGAACTGACTAGACCAGTTTTCGTAGTTCTCGTGCATTGGTTTGTTAAACTCAGTTTGTTTTATATTAAACATCATTTGTTGATCGCCTGAGTCGACCTCAGTCTCTTGATAGGAACTAGACATTCCTACACCGTAGTATTTATAAGTTTTGACAGGTCTGCCTGTCAATCTTATGAATGGGCTTTTCCCTCCTCCGATTGGCTGCCCATGGCTCACGTGATCCCAGGGGACGCATCGCACTAACTACGCCCCTGGGACACGCAAGTACAGCGCACTGGCAGCTGGGCCAGGCCCCGGAGCGGAATTCCACGGGGCCCTACAGCTCAACTGCCGGCGCGCAAGGTAAGTGCAGGTCGGGGGCTTACACCCGCGGGAAGCCCCCGACCCGAATTTCTGGGCCATTATAATAAAAACTGAAAATGCTGGAAATACTCAGCAGGCCAGGCAGCATCTGTGGAGAGAGAAACAGAGTTAACATTTCAGGTCGATGATCCTTCGTCAGAACTGGAAAAAGCTGGAGATGGAACAGGTTTTTAAGCAAGTGTAGGGGCAGGGAAAGGGGGAGGGGAGGAAAGAACAAAAGGGAAGGTCTGTGATAGGATGGAAGGCCGGAGAGATTCAGAGACAAAAGGCATGATGGTGCGAGGCAACAGGAGATGGTAATGGGACAAGTTAAGAAACAAAAGATGGTTCTAGATGAGGTGTAAATGGCAGAATGAAAGAATGCCATTTGAGAGAGAGAAAAAGAAAATTGAAAAAAAAAAGATCGGGGCCGAGGTTATGGTCGGAAATTGTTGAACTCGATGTTGAGTCCAGAAGGCTGTAAAGTGCCGAATCGAAACCGACCTGAAACGTTAACTCTGTCTCTCTCTCCACAGATGCTGCCTGACCTGCTGAGTATTTCCAGCATTTTCAGTTTTTATTTCAGATTTCCAGCAATATTTTGCTTTTGTCCCAGTATTTTACTGTTATTTGTAGATTTGTGGGGTAATAGTAAAAGATGACATATGTTAGGATAACTTGACAAGAGCCAAAAGCATCCTGGGTTAACTAGTATCGAAGTGTGTAAAACATCACTTTAAGAATAAGCAGCTGGTGTAGAATTAAGGTGTAGACACGAGACCAGTGGATGGGAATTGGATCAAGTGATTTTAGGAGTGCATATATTTAACAGAGTTAACAACAACAACTTGTATTTATATAATGCTCTTCACAGTAGAGTTATCAAACAAAACCTGACAGTGAGCCACATAAGGAAATATTCAGGCAGATGTCCAAAAGCTTGGCCAAAGAGGTCAGTTTTAAGGGGCGTCTGGAAGGAGGAAAGAGAGGTGGAGAGTAAGAGAGGTTTAGGGAGGGAATTCCAGAGTTTAGGTCCTCGGCAGCTGAAGGCCCGGCCGCCAATGGTGGAGCGATTAAACGCGGGGGATGCACAAGAGGCCAGAATTGGAGAAGCGCTGAGATCTCGGGGTTAAGCGAGGTTACCATGGATACAGAAGAAGAGGGGTAAACTGGGAAACTACAGGCCAGTCAGCTTAACATCGGGGAAGTTATTGGAAACCATTATCGGGGACAAAATAAACTTTAATTTGGAAAGGCATGGGTTAATCAAGGAGAGCCAGCATTGATGTGTTAAAGGCAAATTGTGTCTGACTAAATTGATTGAATTCTTTGATGATAACAGTAACAGAGAAGGTTAATCAAGCTAGTGCAGTAGAAGTTGTATATATGGACTTTTGGAAGATGTTTGACTAAGTGCCCCACAGGAAGCTCATTAAGAAGATAGAAGCCCATGGAATTCAGGGGAAAGTGGTGGAATGGTTACGAAATAACAACAGAAAATGCTGGAAACACTCAGCGGGTCAGGCAGCATCTGTGGAGAGAGAAACCATTCTCATAGAAACATGGAAGATAGGAGCAGGAGTCGGCCATTCGGCCCCTCGAGCCTGTTCCTCCATTCAATGAGATCATGGCTGATCATCCAAATTCAGTACCCGGTCCCTGCTTTCTCCCCATATTCCTTGATCCCTTTAGCCTTAAGAAATATATCCAACTCCTTCTTGAATATATTTAATGAATTGGCCTCCACCGCCTTCTGTGGTAGAGAATTCCACAGGTTCACCACTCTCTGCGTGAAGAAATTCCTCCTCATCTCAGTCCTAAATGGCTTGCCCCTTATCCTTAGACTGTGACACCTGGTTCTGGACTCCCCGGCCATCGGGAACATCCTTCCTGCATCTAGTCTGTCTAGTCCTGTTAGAATTTTATAAGTTTCGATGAGATCCCCTCTCATTTTTCTAAACTCTAGCGAATATAAGCCCAATTGACCCAATCTCTCCTCATACGTCATTCCTGCCATCCCAGGTATCAGCCTGGTGAATCTTCGCTGCACTCCTTCCATGGCAAGAACATCCTTCCTCAGATAAGGCGACCAAAACTGCACACAATACTGAAGGTGTGGTCTCACCAAGGCCCTGTACAACTACAGCAAGACATCCTTGTTCCTGTACTCAAACCCTCTCGCTGTGAAGGCCAACATACCATTTGCCTTCTTAACCGCCTGCTGCACCTGCATGCTTACCTTCAGCGACTGGTGCACAAGGACACCCAGGTCTCGTTTTCCCAATCTATTGCCGTTCAGATAATAATCTGCCTTCCTGTTTTTACCACCAAAGTGGATAACCTCGCATTTATCCACATTATACTGCATCTGCCCAATCACCCAACCTGTCCAAATCGTACTGGAGTTTCTCTGCATCCTCCTCACAGCACACACGCCCACCCAGCTTTGTGTCATCTGCAAACTTGGAGATATTACATCTAGTTCCCTTAATATATCCACAGATGCTGCCTGACCTGCTGAGTGTTTCCAGCATTTTCTGTTGTTATTTCAGATTTCCAGCATCCGCAATATTTTGCTATGGTATGGATATGAAATTGGCTTAGTGACAGGAAGCAAAGGGGGGTGGTGGTGGATGGATGTTTTTCAGCCTGCGAGGTGGTTGGCAGTGGTGTTCCCCAAGGGTCAGTTTTGGGTCCGCTACTCTGCTCCATTTTTATAAACTACTTAGACTCGGGTGTAGAGTATAAAGTTTATAAAGTTTAAACTTACGTTTATTCAGCAAAAACGAGCTTCTGTCTTCCCTGTTAGGACTGAGGTAAAGGAAGACAATATATCCAGTCATTCCCAACAGCAGGCAAAATACAGTTCCCAAGATAACTCTGTACGCTATAAAAAAATCTGGGAAAGGACAAAACAAAGGCACAATGAAAGAAAAAGTGTACAATCGCACATACATATATATTTTCAACATACAGGAAACTTTGTGTTATCCGGAGGCTAAATGTCCGGCAAGCTCGAGCCACCGGCAAAAATCAGGAGCCGTTTTGTTAGTTTTTTTTTCAGGCTCTGCAAGGTCTCGCTGAAGCTGTTGCTAAGCAACAGTGTTTGTTGCCAGATACGGAGATGAAAATCTCCGTATGCTTCAACATTAACGCTGGAGTGTCCGGCAGTTTTGAGGGAATGGCAACAGCTCGGTCCCGTCGGTGCCAGATAGCACAAAGTTTCCTGTATTCATACCTAAGGATACATTCAGTGCTCCCACAGTCCCAGCGAGGCAAGGAACTCTGACAGTGCAGCTCGGGAAGAGGAGCTCAGAAAGGTAGATCCCGTTCCCCATCCTGTGCCCCCGTTCAGTGTAACTCCTTACTGCCAGCACTGGATTTACCAGCTGATATCATCTTTACATTTTTAACATTATGCAATTTGGATACTATTATATCATCTCTCATGTTAAACATATTTAGTAGCAGCCTAATTTTTATTTATCACATATGTATTCTACTTCTATGTAATGCCATCCATTGTATATGTTTCTTGTGTCCATCGATGTATTCCTTCTAACTGTACAACAAGTCCCAAAGGATGATATGTACAAGGACAAGGGATGTGAAGCGATTAAAAAAATTAACCACGATTAATCCTGCAATTAAAATGTTTATTTGTGGCGGAGCCACCAGGGGGACTCTGATCTAATGTACATAATTATCTTTAACAAATTATTAGCTACAGAATGAATCTGTATCTTTGTTCATATCATTGCATGTACATAGCGCGGTCCCTTTAAGAATGAGACCAAGTGCGATGACATCATCACGTTGATCACGTGATCCTCCGGCGGCGGGAAAACGTCATGACGTCAGGCTGGGGAGCCGCCCTGGCCAGTCCTCGTGGAGTCAGCAAAGAGTACAGACCTGTAATGTAGTTCTCCTGTGCTTTCGTTTTAAACTCCGTTGATTAGTATTAAACAACATTTGTTTGATAGACTGACTCGACCTCAGTCCTTTAGTTAGGAATCTAGCCATTCCTACAGTGGTGACCCCGAATTTTCGTGAACAATTTTCGCGGAAGAAGCGAAGCGCGACGAAACACGGAAGTAAACTCCGTGGCTTTGAAACTCCCACAGATTTGGGAACAACAGGCGGCCTCCTGGTTCGTCCAAGCAGAAGCACAATTCGATCTCCGAAACATCGTTGCGGATCAGACCCGTTACCTTTACGTGGTCTCCACACTCGACAGCTCCACGGCCTCACGGATCATCAGCCTGCTCGAAAACCCCCCTGTTGACAGCAAGTATAATACTCTTAAAGCGCGGTTAATACAGATCTTCGGGCTCACAAAGGTGGAGCGTGCCCGCCGGCTACTCGCTTTGCCCGGGCTTGGCGATTCCAAGCCATCTGAGTTAATGAGCCAGATGCTCACGCTCCTTGACTCAGAACCACAATGTTTCCTCTTTCGGGAGTTATTCCTGAGTCAACTACCCGAGCAGGTTCAGGCTGTCCTCGCCAGATCGGAAGCCACAGATTGCACAGCACTTGCTGCAGAAGCAGATACGATTAATGCGGTCACGCAGCAAAACTGCGCCGCCACGAGGCACCCCTCCCCCGTGAATGCCGCCCCGTCGCCTCCATCCCCCGGCTTGTGCTTTTACCACGCCCGTTTCGCCGCGAAAGCCAGAGGCTGCCGCCCTCCCTGCAGTTTCACGCCTAAAAATAACCTGACATCAACACCAGCAGCAACTCCAGAAAAGGAGGACCGAGTCTGAAGGACATTCCGCGGCCGCGATGGCGATTGGAAATTCCGGGAAGCTCCTCTACATTACAGATTCCCTCTCAGGCCGGCGCTTTTTATGCGACACCGGGGCGCAGTGTAGCATCCTTCCTGCCTCAGCACTCGATATTCAGTCTGGGAGGCACGGCCTCTCCCTCGAGGCAGCTAATGGCGGGGCCTTTTGTACCTTTGGCAAACGGCAGGTCCAGGTGTGCTTCGGCGGGCAACGGTTTCAGTGGGAATTTATTACAGCCAAGGTTTCGCAAGCCATCCTCGGCGCGGATTTCTTATGCGCCAACAGCTTCTTGGTGGATGTAAGAAATCGTTGATTGGTCAACGCGGCCACCTTCCACTCCATCCCTTGCTTCTGCAGTTCCGCAACATCGCACACTGTCTCCTGCGCGTTGTCCTCGCCGGACGAGTTCACTCGCCTATTAGGTGAATTCCTGGAGTTGACCAAGCCCACTTTCTCCTCCTCGGCCACTAAGCATGGTGTCGAACACCACATTACTACGACTGGCTCTCCGGTTTACGCGCGAGCTCAGCGCCTGGAACCCAGCAAGCTTGCGGCTGCGAAGGCAGAGTTTGCCACGATGGAACGGCTGGGGATTATTCGCCAGTCGAATAGTCCCTGGTCCTCACCTCTCCACATCGTCCCGATGCCCGGCAGTGGATGGCGGCCATGCGGCCTTAATGACGCCACTACTCCCGATCGGTACCCGATCCCGCATATACAGGATTTCTCCGCCCATTTGGCAGGAAACTCAATCTTCTCCAAGGTCGACCTCGTCCGTTGGTACCACCAAGTTCCCATACACCCGCAGCACGTCCAGAAAACAGCTGTCATCACTCCCTTTGGACTGTTCGAGTTTCTACGGATGCCATTTGGGCTCAAGAACGCCGCACAGGCTTTTCAACGACTAATGGACTCGGTCCTGCGGGATCTTCCCTTTTTATTGGTCTACCTTGACGACATCCTGATAGCCAGCTCTACCAAAGAGGAACACGTCTGCCATCTCCGCACCCTCTTTCGGCGCCTCAGCCAACATGGCCTCATAATCAACCCGGCCAAGTGTCAGTTCGGCCTACAACAGATTGACTTCTTGGGCCACCGCATTACTTCGGAGGGTGCAATTCTGCTGCAGTCAAAGGTCGAAGCAATTACGGCATTCCCAAGGCCGCAGTCCAACAAGGCTCTTCAAGAATTCCTGGGCATGGTGAATTTCTACCACCGCTTTGTGCCCAAGGCAGCACGACTCATGCAGCCCCTCTACAAGGCCGGAAAGGATACAATAGCCTGGACGGTCGAAATGGACAACGCTTTCGACAACACAAAAACCGCTCTAGCCAATGCAACTATGTTGGCGCACCCTCTGCCAGGTGCCACCATCGACCTTACCACCGACGCTTCCGACTATGCCATAGGCGCTGTGCAGGAACAGTGGGTCAACGGGACGTGGCAACCACTGGCATTTTTCAGCCGCCAACTCCGGCGCAACGAACGCAAATACAGCACTTTCGACCGGGAGTTGCTGGCGCTGTTCCTGGCTATCCGCCATTTCCGTTTTTTGTTAGAAGGACGTCCCTTCACTGCGTTGGTAGATCACAAACCACTGACTTTCGCCATGGCCAAAACCGCCGAACCGTGGTCGGCTCGACAGCAGCGACAGCTAACTTTCATTTCAGAATTCACGACAGACGTCCAAGACGTAGCTGGCAAGGACAACTTGGTAGCCGATTGCCTTTCTCGCGCGACCGTACGGGCGGTCCAGCTGGGCATCGATTATGCCCTCATGGCTACAGATCAGGCATCCGACCCTGAAACACAGGCGTATCGCACCGACACCTCTAGCCTCCAACCGACCGATGTGCAATTCCACGCTGCAGGCACCTCGTTACTCTGCGATGTCTCCATGGGAGATCCCTGCCCGATCGTTCCAGTCGCCTGGCGCCGCAAAGTTTTCGACGCCATACATGGGCTTTCGCATCCTGACGTGAAGGCATCTCAAAAATTAATGCCGGCTAAGTTCGTCTGGAGAGGAATGCGTAAGGATATCCGCGACTGGGCTAACACCTGCGTCGTCTGTCAAACGTCTAAGGTGCAACGTCACGTTAAGGCCCCATTGGCCACGTTCGCAGTACCAGAGCGTTGATTCGACCATGTCAACGTGGACCTCATCGGGCCGCTTCCACCGTCGCAGGGGTTCACACACATCCTCACCGTGGTCAATCGTACTACTAGATGGCCAGAGGCAGTTCCTCTGGCGTCTACTACGTCCGCTGATGTCGCCAGAGCATTCCTCTCCTCGTGGGTCGCACGTTTCGGCGTTCCGGCGGACATTTCTTCAGTCCACAGTTCTCTTCCAAGCTCTGGGACGCTGTGGCCCAGGGTCTCGGCACCAAGCTTCACCGCACCACGGCCTAGCACCCGCAAGCAAACGGTTTGTGCGAACGTTTCCACAGATCGTTAAAGGCATCGCTGATGGCCAGCCTCCAAGGCGCCGGATGGGTGGATAAGCTTCTGTGGGTCATGTTGGGTCTCCGCACGGCACCCAAAGAGGACCTGCAATCGTCCGCCGCGGAGCTCGTGTACGGCCAGCCACTCCGCGTACCGGGAGATTTCCTGCCGCTTCTAACTGAGCCGTGGTCCGCAGCCGACCAACTCAGCAGCCACCGGGAAACAGCCAGGGCTTTTGCGCCTATCCCAACTTCACATCACGGCCTTCCATCTTCACACGTACCAGCGGAGCTAAAGAATGCTGAATTTGTATTCATTCGTCATGATGCCCATAGGGATCTGCTCAAGGCTCCTTACACAGGCCCTTTTCGTATACTGGAGACAGGTGACAAGAGTTTCTCTGTAGACATCGGTGGTAAACCCGAACACATATCCATTGACAGTCTCAAACCGGCACACCTGGACATCGACCGGCCAGTAGAGACTGCACAGCCACCACGACGTGGTCGACCTCCCACTGCATCCACGCCAGACCGAAGGCTTCCATCCGCCAGCCCGCCCGCTGTTCAACAACGTCCACTCCAAGAATACAGGAGTCGCTCTGACAGGCTTGTCAAACCTCCTAGTCGATTGACTTTTACTGTTAAAGACAATTCTGGGGGGGCGCATGTGGCAGAGCCACCAGGGGGACTCTGATCTAATGTATATAATTATCTTTAACAAATTATTAGCTACAGAATGAATCTGTATCTTTGTTCATATCATTGCATGTACATAGCGTGGTCCCTTTAAGAATGAGACCAAACGCGATGACGTCATCACGTTGATCACGTGATCCTCCAGCGGCGGGAAAACGTGATGACGTCATGACGTCAGGCTGGGGAACCGCCCTGGCCAGTCCTCGTGGAGCCAGCAAAGAGTACAGACCTGTAATGTAGTTCTCCTGTGTTTTCGTTTTAAACTCTGTTGATTAGTATTGTGCTGTCTTTCTTTAGCAATTTATGTTAGTTTTCCAGTTAATTCAGGGGTTTGAGTAATTTGGTTCGATTCCCATTGTGTGCCGCCACCTAGTGGATATTTGGTACCTAGCAACTGCAGTAAAAGTGCAGTAAAGCACAGTAAGTGCAGTAAAGTAAACTACTATATATCACAGACCTACAGCTACACATGGTCTGGGAAGTTATATTGTTGCCACGCTTGAGTCTTGGATATTATTTGTCTGTAAGTACTTGAGAATGTTATAGATGATTAGTGTACACTATATTTTGCAGAAAATGTTTAGTTTGTAACTTTTCTCTGTAAGCAAACTTACACAGCTAGCCGTGAAGTGCTCGCTCTCTGTCTAGCTGGTTAACTTGTAGCTGTATTTTGATGCACTATGTACAGGGCTAATTTAAAGAGAATGCCTTCCAGTTTGCTAAATGTATATTCACAGTAAGCTGTGTTTCCACGTGTTCGGTCATTTACATGCCAAATGTACTGTGTTGCTCAGGCGTACCTAAATTTGTGTATGCATATCAGTTATGTGCTTGTATACTAATGTGTGCTTCCATTTCTGTGTTGTATTTCAGTTTCACAATAAGAATCTTTCAGTAAAGTTTTACAAGAAAAGTCAAGCCTTGTGATTTTTATGGGAAGATAGCAAGTTGTTAGCTACCTGTCTAGCTCTGCATAGGAACGCGCTGCAAGGGCAGAATAAGTATTAAACATCGTTTGTTTGATAGACTGACTCGACCTCAGTCCTTTCGTTAGGAATCTAGCCATTCCTACATATTCAGTTGATCTTGAATTCAATTGATTGCATCCTAGTGATACGTCCAGTGTCACAGAGCAACATCGCGTGACCCAGGAACACCTGAAATCCATCCATAGAATCATAGAAAGTTACAGCACGGAAGGAGGCCATTTTGGCCCATCGTGTCCGCGCCGGCCAACAAACAGCTAACCAGCCTAATCCCATTTCCCAGCTCTCGGTCCATAGCCCTGCAGGTTACAGCATCCCAAGTGCACATCCAAGTACTTTTTAAATGAGGTTAGGGTTCCACCCTTTCAGGCAGTGAGTTCCAGACCCCCACAACCCTCTGGGTGAAGAAATTTCCCCTCAAATCGCCTCTAAATCTTCCCCCAATTACTTTAAATCTGTGCCCCCTGGATTTTGACCCCTCTGCTAAGGGAAATAGGTCCTTTCTATCCACTTTATCTATGTCCCTCATAATATTATACACCTCAATAAAGTCTCCCCTCAGCCTCCTCTGTTCCAAAGAAAACAGACCCAGCCTATCCAGTCTTTCTGATAGCTAAGATTCTCTACTCCCGGCAACATCCTTGTAAATCTCCTCTGTACCCTCTAGTGCAACCACATCTTTCCTGTAATGTGGTGACCAGAACTGCACGCAGTACTCTAGCTGAGGCCTAACTTGTGTTTTATACAGTTGAAGCATAACCCCCCCCTGCTCTTGTAGTCTATGCCTCGGCTAATAAAGGCAAGCATTCCGTATGCCTTCTTATCAACTTGGCCTGCTACCTTCAGGGATCTGTGGACATGCAATCCAAGGTCCCTTTGTTCCTCTACCCGACTCAGTGTCCTACCATTTAATGTGTATTCCCATGGCCCAGGAACACCAGAAATACATCTAGTGTCACAGGGCAACGTCCCATGGCCCAGGAACACCAGAAATACGTCCAGTGTCACAGGGCAACGTCCCAGTCCCAGGAACACCAGAAATACGTCCAGTGTCACAAGGCAACGTCCCAGTCCCAGGAACACCAGAAATACGTCCAGTGTCACAGGGCAACGTCCCATGGCCCAGGAACACCAGAAATACGTCCAGTGTCACAGGGCAACGTCCCATGGCCCAGGAACACCAGAAAATACGTCCAG
Source organism: Somniosus microcephalus (assembly GCF_052327205.1). Taxonomy (NCBI): domain Eukaryota; kingdom Metazoa; phylum Chordata; class Chondrichthyes; order Squaliformes; family Somniosidae; genus Somniosus; species Somniosus microcephalus. The sequence continues at coordinate 86,340,225 of NC_141004.1, forward strand.
TGTCACAAGGCAACGTCCCAGTCCCAGGAACACCAGGAATACGTCCAGTGTCACAGGGCAACGTCCCAGTCCCAGGAACACCAGAAATACGTCCAGTGTCACAGGGCAACGTCCCAGTCCCAGGAACACCAGAAATACGTCCAGTGTCACAGGGCAACGTCCCTTGGCCCAGGAACACCAGAAATACGTCCAGTGTCACAAGGCAACGTCCCAGTCCCAGGAACACCAGAAATACGTCCAGTGTCACAGGGCAACGTCCCATGGCCCAGGAACACCAGAAATACGTCCAGTGTCACAGGGCAACGTCCCAGTCCCAGGAACACCAGAAATACGTCCAGTGTCACAGGGCAACGTCCCAGTCCCAGGAACTCCAGAAATACGTCCAGTGTCACATGGCAACGTCCCATGGCCCAGGAACACCAGGAATACGTCCAGTGTCACAGGGCAATGACCCAGTCCCAGGAACAGGAACACCAGAAATACGTCCAGTGTCACAGGGCAACATCCCAGTCCCAGGAATACCAGAAATACATCCAGTGTCACAGGGCAACGTCCCAGTCCCAGGAACACCAGGAATACGTCCAGTGTCACAGGGCAATGTCCCAGTCCCAGGAACAGGAACACCAGAAATACGTCCAGTGTCACAGAGCAACGTCCCATGGCCCAGGAACACCAGAAATACGTCCAGTGTCACAGGGCAACGTCCCAGTCCCAGGAACACCAGAAATAAGTCCAGTGTCACAGGGCAACGTCCCAGTCCCAGGAACACCAGAAATACGTCCAGTGTCACAGGGCAACGTCCCAGTCCCAGGAACACCAGAAATACGTCCAGTGTCACAGGGCAACGTCCCAGTCCCAGGAACACCAGAAATACGTCCAGTGTCACAGGGCAACGTCCCATGGCCCAGGAACACCAGAAATACGACCAGTGTCACAGGGCAACGTCCCAGTCCCAGGAACACCAGAAATACGTCCAGTGTCACAGGGCAACGTCCCAGTCCCAGGAACACCAGAAATACGTCCAGTGTCACAGGGCAACGTCCCAGTCCCAGGAACACCAGAAATACGTCCAGTGTCACAGGGCAACGTCCCAGTCCCAGGAACACCAGAAATACGTCCAGTGTCACAGGGCAACGTCCCATGGCCCAGGAACACCAGAAATACGACCAGTGTCACAGGGCAACGTCCCAGTCCCAGGAACACCAGAAATACGTCCAGTGTCACAGGGCAACGTCCCAGTCCCAGGAACACCAGAAATACGTCCAGTGTCACAGGGCAACGTCCCATGGCCCAGGAACACCAGAAATACGTCCAGTGTCACAGGGCAACGTCCCAGTCCCAGGAACACCAGAAATACGTCCAGTGTCACAGGGCAACGTCCCAGTCCCAGGAACACCAGAAATACGTCCAGTGTCACAGGGCAACGTCCCATGGCCCAGGAACACCAGAAATACGTCCAGTGTCACAGCGTGTAGTAGTCAACGTGGGGAGGTTAGCATGCGGAGATGTGTGTGGGGAGGTCAGCCTTAGGTCAGTGTGCGGAGGTCAGTGTGCGGAGGTCAGTGAGAAGAGGTCAGTGTGCGGAGGTCAGTGAGAAGAGGTCAGTGAGAAGAGGTCAGTGAGAAGAGGTCAGTGAGAAGAGGTCAGTGTGGGGGGGGGTCAGTGTGGGGGGGGGTCAGTGTGGGGGGGTCAGTGTGGGGGGGTCAGTGTGGGGGGGGTCAGTGTGGGGGGGGTCAGTGTGGGGGGGGGTCAGTGTGGGGGGGGTCAGTGGGTGGTGGTAGTGTGGGGGGGGTCAGTGTGGGGGGGGGGTCAGTGTGGGGGGGGGGTCAGTGTGGGGGGGGTCAGTGTGGGGGGGGGTCAGTGTGGGGGGGGTCAGTGTGGGGGGGTCAGTGTGGGGGGGGGTCAGTGTGGGGGGGGTCAGTGTGGGGGGGGTCAGTGTGGGGGGGAGTCAGTGTGGGGGGGAGTCAGTGTGGGGGGGAGTCAGTGTGGGGGGGAGTCAGTGTGGGGGGGAGTCAGTGTGGGGGGGAGTCAGTGTGGGGGGAGTCAGTGTGGGGGGGAGTCAGTGTGGGGGGGAGTCAGTGTGGGGGGGAGTCAGTGTGGGGGGGAGTCAGTGTGGGGGGGAGTCAGTGTGGGGGGGAGTCAGTGTGGGGGGGAGTCAGTGTGGGGGGGAGTCAGTGTGGGGGGGAGTCAGTGTGGGGGGGAGTCAGTGTGGGGGGGAGTCAGTGTGGGGGGGAGTCAGTGTGGGGGGGAGTCAGTGTGGGGGGGAGTCAGTGTGGGGGGGAGTCAGTGTGGGGGGGAGTCAGTGTGGGGGGGAGTCAGTGTGGGGGGGAGTCAGTGTGGGGGGGAGTCAGTGTGGGGGGGAGTCAGTGTGGGGGGGAGTCAGTGTGGGGGGGAGTCAGTGTGGGGGGGAGTCAGTGTGGGGGGGAGTCAGTGTGGGGGGGAGTCAGTGTGGGGGGGAGTCAGTGTGGGGGGGAGTCAGTGTGGGGGGGAGTCAGTGTGGGGGGGAGTCAGTGTGGGGGGGAGTCAGTGTGGGGGGGAGTCAGTGTGGGGGGGAGTCAGTGTGGGGGGGAGTCAGTGTGGGGGGGACTCAGTGTGGGGGGGGACTCAGTGTGGGGGGGACTCAGTGTGGGGGGGACTCAGTGTGGGGGGGACTCAGTGTGGGGGGGACTCAGTGTGGGGGGGACTCAGTGTGGGGGGGACTCAGTGTGGGGGGGACTCAGTGTGGGGGGGACTCAGTGTGGGGGGGACTCAGTGTGGGGGGGACTCAGTGTGGGGGGGACTCAGTGTGGGGGGGACTCAGTGTGGGGGGGACTCAGTGTGGGGGGGACTCAGTGTGGGGGGGGGTCAGTGTGGGGGGGGTCAGTGTGGGGGGGGTCAGTGTGGGGGGGGTCAGTGTGGGGGGGTCAGTGTGGGGGGGGTCAGTGTGGGGGGGGTCAGTGTGGGGGGAGTCAGTGTGGGGGGGAGTCAGTGTGGGGGGGAGTCAGTGTGGGGGGGAGTCAGTGTGGGGGGGAGTCAGTGTGGGGGGGAGTCAGTGTGGGGGGGAGTCAGTGTGGGGGGGAGTCAGTGTGGGGGGGAGTCAGTGTGGGGGGGAGTCAGTGTGGGGGGGAGTCAGTGTGGGGGGGAGTCAGTGTGGGGGGGAGTCAGTGTGGGGGGGAGTCAGTGTGGGGGGGACTCAGTGTGGGGGGGACTCAGTGTGGGGGGGACTCAGTGTGGGGGGGACTCAGTGTGGGGGGGACTCAGTGTGGGGGGGACTCAGTGTGGGGGGGACTCAGTGTGGGGGGGACTCAGTGTGGGGGGGACTCAGTGTGGGGGGGGACTCAGTGTGGGGGGGGACTCAGTGTGGGGGGGACTCAGTGTGGGGGGGACTCAGTGTGGGGGGGACTCAGTGTGGGGGGGACTCAGTGTGGGGGGGACTCAGTGTGGGGGGGACTCAGTGTGGGGGGGGTGTCAGTGTTGGGGGGTCAGTGTGTGGGGGGGTCAGTGTGTGGGGGGGTCAGTGTGTGGGGGGGTCAGTGTGTGGGGGGGGTCAGTGTGTGGGGGGGGTCAGTGTGTGGGGGGGTCAGTGTGTGGGGGGGGTCAGTGTGTGGGGGGGTCAGTGTGGGGGGGGTCAGTGTGGGGGGGGGGGTCAGTGTGGGGGGGGTCAGTGTGGGGGGGGTCAGTGTGGGGGGGGTCAGTGTGGGGGGGGTCAGTGTGGGGGGGGGTCAGTGTGGGGGGGGTCAGTGTGGGGGGGGTCAGTGTGGGGGGGGGGTCAGTGTGGGGGGGGTCAGTGTGGGGGGGAGTCAGTGTGGGGGGGTCAGTGTGGGGGGGAGTCAGTGTGGGGGGGAGTCAGTGTGGGGGGGGTCAGTGTGGGGGGGGGGTCAGTGTGGGGGGGTCAGTGTGGTGGGGGTCAGTGTGGGGGGGGTCAGTGTGGGGGGGGTCAGTGTGGGGGGGGTCAGTGTGGGGGGGAGTCAGTGTGGGGGGGGTCAGTGTGGGGGGGAGTCAGTGTGGGGGGGGTCAGTGTGGGGGGGGGTCAGTGTGGGGGGGGGGGTCAGTGTGGTGGGGGTCAGTGTGGTGGGGGTCAGTGTGGGGGGGGTCAGTGTGGGGGGGTCAGTGTGGGGGGGGTCAGTGTGGGGGGGAGTCAGCAGTGTGGGGGGGAGTCAGTGTGGGGGGGGTCAGTGTGGGGGGGAGTCAGTGTGGGGGGGAGTCAGTGTGGGGGGGGTCAGTGTGGGGGGGGGGGTCAGTGTGGTGGGGGTCAGTGTGGTGGGGGTCAGTGTGGGGGGGGGTCAGTGTGGGGGGGGTCAGTGTGGGGGGGGTCAGTGTGGGGGGGTCAGTGTGGGGGGGGTCAGTGTGGGGGGGGTCAGTGTGGGGGGGGTCAGTGTGGGGGGGTCAGTGTGGGGGGGGTCAGTGTGGGGGGGGTCAGTGTGGGGGGGGTCAGTGTGGGGGGGTCGGGGTCAGTGTGGGGGGGGTCAGTGTGGGGGGGTCAGTGTGGGGGGGGTCAGTGTGGGGGGGTCAGTGTGGGGGGGTCAGTGTGGGGGGGGGTCAGTGTGGGGGGGGTCAGTGTGGGGGGGGTCAGTGTGGGGGGGGGTCAGTGTGGGGGGGGTCAGTGTGGGGGGGTCAGTGTGGGGGGGTCAGTGTGGGGGGGTCAGTGTGGGGGGGTCAGTGTGGGGGGGGTCAGTGTGGGGGGGAGTCAGTGTGGGGGGGAGTCAGTGTGGGGGGGAGTCAGTGTGGGGGGAGTCAGTGTGGGGGGGAGTCAGTGTGGGGGGGAGTCAGTGTGGGGGGGAGTCAGTGTGGGGGGGAGTCAGTGTGGGGGGGAGTCAGTGTGGGGGGGGAGTCAGTGTGGGGGGGAGTCAGTGTGGGGGGGGAGTCAGTGTGGGGGGGAGTCAGTGTGGGGGGGAGTCAGTGTGGGGGGGAGTCAGTGTGGGGGGGAGTCAGTGTGGGGGGGAGTCAGTGTGGGGGGGAGTCAGTGTGGGGGGGAGTCAGTGTGGGGGGAGTCAGTGTGGGGGGGAGTCAGTGTGGGGGGGAGTCAGTGTGGGGGGGAGTCAGTGTGGGGGGGAGTCAGTGTGGGGGGGAGTCAGTGTGGGGGGGAGTCAGTGTGGGGGGGGAGTCAGTGTGGGGGGGAGTCAGTGTGGGGGGGAGTCAGTGTGGGGGGGAGTCAGTGTGGGGGGAGTCAGTGTGGGGGGGAGTCAGTGTGGGGGGGGAGTCAGTGTGGGGGGGGAGTCAGTGTGGGGGGGAGTCAGTGTGGGGGGAGTCAGTGTGGGGGGGAGTCAGTGTGGGGGGGAGTCAGTGTGGGGGGGGAGTCAGTGTGGGGGGGAGTCAGTGTGGGGGGGAGTCAGTGTGGGGGGAGTCAGTGTGGGGGGGACTCAGTGTGGGGGGGACTCAGTGTGGGGGGGACTCAGTGTGGGGGGGACTCAGTGTGGGGGGGACTCAGTGTGGGGGGGACTCAGTGTGGGGGGGACTCAGTGTGGGGGGGACTCAGTGTGGGGGGGACTCAGTGTGGGGGGGGACTCAGTGTGGGGGGGACTCAGTGTGGGGGGGACTCAGTGTGGGGGGGACTCAGTGTGGGGGGGACTCAGTGTGGGGGGGTGTCAGTGTTGGGGGGGTCAGTGTGGGGGGGTCAGTGTGTGGGGGGGTCAGTGTGTGGGGGGGGGTCAGTGTGTGGGGGGGGTCAGTGTGTGGGGGGGTCAGTGTGTGGGGGGGTCAGTGTGGGGGGGTCAGTGTGGGGGGGTCAGTGTGGGGGGGGTCAGTGTGGGGGGGGGTCAGTGTGGGGGGGGGTCAGTGTGGGGGGGGGGTCAGTGTGGGGGGGGGTCAGTGTGGGGGGGGGTCAGTGTGGGGGGGGGGGTCAGTGTGGGGGGGGTCAGTGTGGGGGGGGTCAGTGTGGGGGGGGGTCAGTGTGGGGGGGGGTCAGTGTGGGGGGGGTCAGTGTGGGGGGGGGGTCAGTGTGGGGGGGGGGTCAGTGTGGGGGGGGGGTCAGTGTGGGGGGGGGTCAGTGGGGGGGGGTCAGTGTGGGGGGGGTCAGTGTGGGGGGGGGTCAGTGTGGGGGGGGGTCAGTGTGGGGGGGGGTCAGTGTGGGGGGGGGTCAGTGTGGGGGGGGGTCAGTGTGGGGGGGGGTCAGTGTGGGGGGGGGTCAGTGTGGGGGGGGGGTCAGTGTGGGGGGGGGTCAGTGTGGGGGGGGGTCAGTGTGGGGGGGGGGTCAGTGTGGGGGGGGGTCAGTGTGGGGGGGGGTCAGTGTGGGGGGGGGTCAGTGTGGGGGGGGGGTCAGTGTGGGGGGGGGTCAGTGTGGGGGGGGGTCAGTGTGGGGGGGGGTCAGTGTGGGGGGGGGTCAGTGTGGGGGGGGGTCAGTGTGGGGGGGGGTCAGTGTGGGGGGGGGGTCAGTGTGGGGGGGGGGTCAGTGTGGGGGGGGGGGTCAGTGTGGGGGGGGGTCAGTGTGGGGGGGAGTCAGTGTGGGGGGGGAGTCAGTGTGGGGGGGAGTCAGTGTGGGGGGGGAGTCAGTGTGGGGGGGGAGTCAGTGTGGGGGGGGAGTCAGTGTGGGGGGGGAGTCAGTGTGGGGGGGGGAGTCAGTGTGGGGGGGGAGTCAGTGTGGGGGGGGGAGTCAGTGTGGGGGGGGAGTCAGTGTGGGGGGGGAGTCAGTGTGGGGGGGGGGAGTCAGTGTGGGGGGGGAGTCAGTGTGGGGGGGGAGTCAGTGTGGGGGGGGGAGTCAGTGTGGGGGGGGAGTCAGTGTGGGGGGGGAGTCAGTGTGGGGGGGGAGTCAGTGTGGGGGGGGGAGTCAGTGTGGGGGGGGGAGTCAGTGTGGGGGGGGAGTCAGTGTGGGGGGGGAGTCAGTGTGGGGGGGGAGTCAGTGTGGGGGGGAGTCAGTGTGGGGGGGGAGTCAGTGTGGGGGGGGAGTCAGTGTGGGGGGGGAGTCAGTGTGGGGGGGGGAGTCAGTGTGGGGGGGGAGTCAGTGTGGGGGGGGAGTCAGTGTGGGGGGGGGAGTCAGTGTGGGGGGGGAGTCAGTGTGGGGGGGGAGTCAGTGTGGGGGGGGAGTCAGTGTGGGGGGGGAGTCAGTGTGGGGGGGGAGTCAGTGTGGGGGGGGAGTCAGTGTGGGGGGGAGTCAGTGTGGGGGGGGAGTCAGTGTGGGGGGGGAGTCAGTGTGGGGGGGAGTCAGTGTGGGGTGGGGAGTCAGTGTGGGGGGGGAGTCAGTGTGGGGGGGGGAGTCAGTGTGGGGGGGGAGTCAGTGTGGGGGGGGAGTCAGTGTGGGGGGGGAGTCAGTGTGGGGGGGGAGTCAGTGTGGGGGGGGGGAGTCAGTGTGGGGGGGAGTCAGTGTGGGGGGGGAGTCAGTGTGGGGGGGGAGTCAGTGTGGGGGGGGGAGTCAGTGTGGGGGGGGGAGTCAGTGTGGGGGGGGGAGTCAGTGTGGGGGGGGAGTCAGTGTGGGGGGGGAGTCAGTGTGGGGGGGGGAGTCAGTGTGGGGGGGGAGTCAGTGTGGGGGGGGGAGTCAGTGTGGGGGGGGAGTCAGTGTGGGGGGGGGAGTCAGTGTGGGGGGGGAGTCAGTGTGGGGGGGGAGTCAGTGTGGGGGGGGGAGTCAGTGTGGGGGGGGGGAGTCAGTGTGGGGGGGGAGTCAGTGTGGGGGGGAGTCAGTGTGGGGGGGGGAGTCAGTGTGGGGGGGGAGTCAGTGTGGGGGGGGGAGTCAGTGTGGGGGGGGAGTCAGTGTGGGGGGGGAGTCAGTGTGGGGGGGGGAGTCAGTGTGGGGGGGGAGTCAGTGTGGGGGGGGAGTCAGTGTGGGGGGGGAGTCAGTGTGGGGGGGGAGTCAGTGTGGGGGGGGAGTCAGTGTGGGGGGGGGAGTCAGTGTGGGGGGGGGAGTCAGTGTGGGGGGGGGGTGAGTGTGGGGGGGAGTCAGTGTGGGGGGGGAGTCAGTGTGGGGGGGGAGTCAGTGTGGGGGGGAGTCAGTGTGGGGGGGAGTCAGTGTGGGGGGGAGTCAGTGTGGGGGGGGGTCAGTGTGGGGAGGTCACTCCTGACTCCACTCCCGACCCCCGACCTGGACTCCACTCCCGACCCCCGACCTGGACTCCACTCCCGACCCCCGACCTGGACTCCACTCCCGACCCCCGACCTGGACTCCACTCCCGACCCTCGACCTGGACTCCACTCCCGACCCCCGACCTGGACTCCACTCCCGACCCCCGACCTGGACTCCACTCCCGACCCTCGACTCCACTCCCGACCCCCGACCTGGACTCCACTCCCGACCCCTGACTCCTCTTCTGACCCCTGACCTGGAACCCTGTCCCTGGGCCTAGGCTCTGCTCCCACTACTAATGCCCCAATGTGTATAAAGGTGAAAAAGCAGCTTTTTTGGCAGATATTTGGAATAGGCTAGAAGCAGGAGTTTGGCATCTGATGAGAGGTGTGCATTGGAATAGACAAGATGGGCACCGACCTGTATCCACGGCACACAGTATAGCAGAAATCAGTAAACATATGGAGCACTTCATTTCAATGAACAGGAAAGCAATAGTGAGCCGCATTTGGTATTTCGGACCTGTAGATACAAACACATGAAGGGGAAATTAAACCAGGCAGGATCACCAGAACATCCAAGTTATCAAGCTTCAAATTGAAATATATGAAAGTGATTAAACTTGTAATAAATAACAGGAACAGAAAATGCATTCAGTACCCTTGTATTTCTTGAGGCCAAAGAAGATGATGAAGACAATTGCAGCAAAGGACATCATTGTACTGACCAGAGCAATGGCAGAGGCGACAAGAATCCGTTTATGGAGAAACTGTATTCCTGCAAAAGAGAACTGCAGTAAATTTACTTCAATTCCAACAAACGGTGGAAAACAGAACCATTTAATAGTCTTGTACATACATCACAAAGCTAACCGGACTTTCAAACACTTCCCCTGCCTCCCACAGCCTCCCTTTGGAAAGGAACGACCTACTGGGAAAGGGTAGCAGGTTGTGGGGCGGCCCTTGATGACCAGAAGTGCAGACTCACCAGCTTGGGAAAGATTTCAGATACTGGGACTGTTTCCACTGGTGTAAAGAGGTTAGGAGGTTTTTTAAAATTATGGAAGTTTGTATAGAATGAATAAGGAAAGACAAGAGGTCATTAATTTAAAACTGTCACAGGGCACAAGGCGAGGGGTTAGGAGAAATATCTTTACAGAGGCTTGTTGGAACATGGAATTCTTTGTTATAGGGAGTGGCTGAAGCTGAGACAATCTAAAGAAAGATTAAATAAACATGTGAAGCACATGGAGGTACAGGGCTATGTGGAGACAGCAAGACAGTGGGATTACCTTGATACTTCTGTGCAAAGAGCCAGCACAGACATGAAGGGCCAAATGGCCTCCTACTGTGCTATAAACGTTGATGGTTCTTAGAACATACATACAGAGTGGGCCTGATGGACTGGATAGCCTTCACTGACTTTGGACCAAACTATATTATTATATTTCCCCTAGGACTCTGCTAATGGCATTACTGATTCAGCCACGAGCCTGAAGGCCGAGGTCCAACAAAAAACTCGCGACCTAAAGAACAGATGATGGGTGGAGAAAGTGCAGGAGATCCAGCAGCTAGCCGACAACCACGACGTGCATGGATTCTTTAGTGCAGTCAAGACCACCTATGGTCCAAGCACACAAGATCCTACCCTACTACAGGCCAAGAACGGAGAGGTACTCATCAAGGAAAGAGAGGCAGTCAGCGCCCGCTGGAAGGAGCACTTCGAAGATCTCCTTAACCGAGACTCTGTCTTTGACATGAGTGTCCTCAACGCCATCCTGCAGCATGCTACCCGCCACCATCTCAGCACAACCCCAGCCCGGCATGAGGCTGAAAAGGCCATCCGACAACTGAAGAACAACAAGGCCTCAGGAGCAGATGGAATCCCCGTCGAGGCGCTAAAGCATGGTGGAGAAGCACTACTGGGGCAAATTCATGAACTCATTTCTCTTATCTGGAAGGAGGAGAGCATGCCAGGGGATCTCAGAGACACCGTAATTGTGACCATCTTCAAGAAAGGTGACAAGTCCAATTGCGGTAATTACAAAGGAGTTTCCCTGCTGTCTGCCACAGGGAAAGTCATCGCAAGAATCCTCCTCAATCGCCTTCTCCCAGTGGCCGAAGAGCTCCTCCCAGAGTCGCAATGCAGATTCCGCCCGCTAAGGGGCACAGTGGACATGATCTTCACGGCATGACAATTACAAGAGAAATGCAGGGAACAGCACCAACCGCTGTACACGGCCTTCTTTTATCTCACAAAGGCCTTCGACACTGTCAACCGTGAGGGATTATGGAGAGCCCTCCTCAAATTCGGCTGCCCTCAAAAGTTTGTCACCATCCTATGCCTGCTTCACGACGACATGCAAGCTGTGATCCTGACCAACGGTTCCACCACAGACCCAATTCACGTATGAACCGGGGTCAAGCAAGGCTGTGTCATCGCACCAATGCTCTTCTCGATCTTCCTTGCTGCAATGCTCCATCTCACCCTCAGTAAGCTCCCCGCTGGAGTGGAGCTAATTTATAAAACAAACGGGAAACTGTTCAACCTCCGTCGCCTCCAATCCAGATCCAAGGTCGTCCCATCCTCTGTCGTCAAATTACAGTATGCAGACGACGTTTGCGTCTGCACTCACTCGGAGGTCGAACTCCAAACCATCGTCAACACCTTCACTGAAGCGTACGAGAGCATGGGCCATACACTAGACATCCGTAAGACAAAGGTCCTCTAGCAACCTGCCCCCGCCACACAGTGCTGCCCCCCGATTATCAAAATCCACGACAAGGCCTTGGACAACGTGGACCACTTTCCATACCTTGGGAGCCTACTGTCAACAAGGGCAGACGTCGATGACGAAGTCCAACACCGCCTTCAGTGTGCCAGTGCAGCCTTCGGTCGCCTGAGGAAGAGAGTGTTTGAAGACCAGGACCTCAAACCCAGCACTAAGCTCATGGTCTACAGAGCAGCAGTGATACCCGCCCTGTTGTATGCCTCAGAGACATGGACCATGTACAGCAGGCACCTCAAAGTACTGGAGAGGTACCACCAACGCTGCCTCCGCAAGACCCTGCAAATCCATTGCCAGGATAGGCGCACCAACGTTGGTGTTCTCGCTCAGGCCAACATCCCCAGCATCGAAGCTTTGACCACGGTCAATCAGCTCCGATGGATGGGTCACATTGTCCGCATGCCCAATACGAGACTCCCCAAACAAGCACTCTACTCGGAGCTCCAGCACGGCAAGAGAGCCCCAGGTGGGCAGAGGAAATGCTTCAAGGACACCCTCAAAGTCTCCTTGGAAAAAGTGCAACATCCCCACTGACCCAAGACCGCACAAAGTGGAGGAGAAGCATCTGGGACAGCGCCGAACACCTCAAGTCTCTTCGCCAGGAGCAAGTGGAAGCCAAGTGCAGGCAGCGCAAGGAGCGCACATCAACCCAAGCACCCCACCCACCCGTCCCTTCAACCACCATCTGCCCCACCTATGGCAGAGACTGTAGGTCCCGCATTGGACTCATCAGTCACCTGTGAACTCATTTTTAATGTGGAAGCAAGTCATCCTCGGTTCCGAGAGACTGCCTAAGGAGGAGAAGACTGATTCAGCCACGATTCAATCTGTAAGAACAGCCATGGTTAAGCTGTGCATGATTTCCATTTACTATGTTGTTTGCTCTTTAATAGAATAGCACAGTTGAGGTCATGAATGCTGTAGACAGGGAAAACTGTGAACAAATGTGTCCAGCCAGTGCCATGGGACACATTTCAGTACAAAATACAGCAGCTCTGTCTCAGTCAGTGCTTCCCTCATTTTACTGATTGTGATACACAAGACTACATTCATAACTTAGATGCACCACACAGTTTTAGCATGTTGTCTGCAATCAAACATCTACTTATAGCATGTCAGGTGCATTGTTTGTATTCATGTTTTGACAATACCAAGTGTAATTCTGTCATGTTATATATTTTGTTTATGCAATGTTAGTTATACAGTGGGAAAGCTGTCAATTCCACTAATACTAGTAAAATTCCATCTCCCAACATATTTCACCTGGGAAAATCAGCTGGTCAGGCAACACTGATCAAAGTCTGCGACATGGCAGGAGGAACCACACAGGGCAAGATCCCACAATAGTGGCAGATTCATAGAGAGGGTAAATCTTGGAGACAAGAAAAAGAGGAAATGGAAATATCACAGCAAGGATCTCACATCAATCAACAAGAAATAGCCGGGTCAAGCTGTACTATCCCATAGAAACATAGAAGATAGGAGCAGGAGTAGGCCATTCGGCCCCTCGAGCCTGCTCCGCCATTCAATGCGATCATGGCTGATCATCCAAATTCAGTACCCAGTCCCTGTCTTCTCCCCATACCCCTTGATCCCTTTAGCCTTAAGAAAAATATCCAACTCCTTCTTGAATACATTTAATGTATTGGCCTCTACTGCCTTCTGTGGTAGAGAATTCCACAGGTTCACCACTCTCTGGGTGAAGAAATTCCTCCTCATTTCTGTCCTAAATGGCCTACCCCTTATCCTTAGACTGTGACCCCTGGTTCTGGATTCCCCGACCATCGGGAACATCCTTCCTGCATCTAGTGTGTCCAGTCCTGTCAGAATTTTATAACTTTCAATGAGATCCCCTCTCATTCTTCTAAACTCCAGCGAGTACAAGCCCAACCGACCCAATCTCTCCTCATACGTCATTCCTGCCATCCCAGGTATCAGCCTGGTGAATCTCCGCTGAACTCCTTCCATGGCAAGAACATCCTTCCTCAGATATGGCGACCAAAACTGCACACAATACTCAAGATGTGGTCTCACCAAGGCCCTGTATAACTGCAGCAAGACATCCTTGTTCCTGTACTCAAACCCTCTCGCTACGAAGGACAACATGCCATTTGCCTTCTTAACCGCCTGCTGCACCTGCATGCTTACCTTCAGGGACTGGTGCACAAGGACACCCAGGTCTAGTTGCACTTCCCCTTCTCCCAATCTATTGCCATTCAGATAATAATCTGCCTTCCTGTTTTTGCCACCAAAGTGGATAACCTCGCATTTATCCACATTATATTGCATCTGCCGTGCTTTTGCCCAATCACCCAGCCTGTCCAAATCATTCTGGAGTTTCTTGGCATCCTCCTCACAGCAATAGTAATTTGGAGATATTACATCTAGTTCCCTTGTCTAGATCATTAATATATATTGTGAATAGCTGGGGCCCAAGGACCGATCCCTGCGGTACCCCACTAGTCACTGCCTGCCACTCGGAAAAAGACCCATTTATTCCAACTCTTTGCTTTCTGTCTGCCAACCAGTTCTCTATCCAAGTCAATACCTTGCCCCCAATCCCATGTGCCTTAACTTTACACGCTAATCTGTTATGCAGGACCTTATCGAAAGCCTTCTGAAAGTCCAAATACACCACATAGAAACATAGAAGATAGGAGCAGGAGTAGGCCATTCGGCCCTTCGAGCCTGCTCCGCCATTCAATGTGATCATGGCTGATCATCCAAATTCAGTACCCTGTCCCTGCCTTTTCCCCATATCCCATGATCCCTTTAGCCTCAAGAAATATATCCAACTCTTTCTTGAATATATTTAATGAACTAGCCTCCACCGCCCTCTGTGGCAGAGAATTCCACAGGTTCACCACTCTCTGGGTGAAGAAATTCCTCCTCATTTCAGTCCTAAATGGCTTACCCCTTATCCTTAGACTATGACCCCTGGTTCTGGACTCCCCGGCCATCAGAAACATCCTTCCTGCATCCAGTCTGTCCAGACTTGACAGAATTTTATAGGTTTCGATGAGATCCCCTCTCAATCTTCTAAACTCCAGTGAGTATAAGCCCAATCGACACAATCTCTCCTCATACGTCATTCCTGCCATCCCAGGTATCAGCCTGGTGAATCTTCGTTGCACTCCCTCCATGGCAAGAACGTCCTTCCTCGGGTAAGGTGACCAAAACTGCACACAATACTCAAGGTGCGGTCTCACCAAGGCCCTGTACAACTGTAGCAAGACATCCTTGTTCCTGTACTCGAACCATCTTGCTACGAAGGCCAACATACCATTTGCCTTCTTAACCGCCTGCTGCACCTGCATGCTTACCTTCAGCGACTGGTGCACAAGGACACCCAGGTCTGTTTGCACTTCCCCTTCTCCCAATCTATTGCCATTCAAATAATAATCTGCCTTCCTGTTTTTGCCACCAAAGTGGATAACCTCACATTTATCCACATTATAGTGCATTTGCCATGTTTCTGCCCAATCACCCAACCTGTCCAAATCGTACTGGAGTTTCCCGACATCCTCTGGTTCTCCGTTATCTATTTTACCAGTTACATCCTCAAAAATTCCAGTAGATTAGTCAAGCACGATTTACCTTTTGTAAATCCATGTTGACTTTGTCCGATCCTGTCACTGTTTTCCAAGTGCTCTGCTGGTACATCTTTTATAATGGACTCTAGCATTTTCCCCACTATCGATGTCAGGCTTACCGGTCTGTAATTCCCCGTTTTCTCTCTACCACCTTTTTTGAATAGTGGGTTAACATTAGCTACCCTCCGGAGAGGGCCTTTGGCATAGCGGTAAGCATCCCCGCCGCTGGGCCAGAAGGTGTCGGGTTTCGAACCCCGCTCCAAACAGTCCCGGCAAGTAGAGTTGGAGCTCCGGCTCTAAATTCTGGGTTGACATCCAGTGGGATACTTGCGTCCGTGGGTGTGGGTGCCCCCACCACTCGTATGGGTTGTGGGAGCCCGTAAAACCCTCCCGCCATAGGACTAACCACACTAATGGCTGGTATGAAGATGGTTACGGTCACGGAAGGAGCGTTTAACGCGGCCAGAAATCCTTCCACTACTTCATACTGTTCCCCAAAGGGAACAGTGTGTAGACACGATAAGAAGCTGCTGCCCTCCAATCCATGGGTACTGTTCCAGATTCCATCGAATGCTGTACTATCCCACATCAATCAATTGGAAATAGCCGGGTCGATCTGTACTATCCCACATCAATCAACAGGAAATAGCCGGGTCGATCTGTACTATCCCACATCAATCAATTGGAAATAGCCGGGTCGATCTGTACTATCCCACATCAATCAACAGGAAATAGCCGGGTCGATCTGTACTATCCCACATCAATCGATTGGAAATAGCCGGGTCGATCTGTACTGTCCCACATCAATCAATTGGAAATAGTCGGGTCGATCTGTACTATTGTGGCAAAGCCACCAAAGAGACTCTCACAGTAACTTGTACAATTGTCTTTAATCATTATTGTTACCTTTCAATGTTTGCCCTGTTCAAACAGCGCGGGATCGGTAAAATCGCAATCTGACGCGATGATGTCATCACGTGGGTCACATGACGTTCCCAACGGCGGGAAACGTGATGACGTTAGGGTTGAAGGGCGTTTCCAGTAGTCCTCGTGGAGTGAGCTAGTGTACAGACCTGTTTGGAGTTTCTCCTGCGTTTCTTGTTTTGTAATACTTTCAGTGCATTAAACTAAGTTTGTTAACTACCAGTTTAGTTCACAGTGCTTTTGTTAGGAGTGCATAGACACCTACATTGGTGGATGTGAAAAATCGACGCCTCGTTCACGCCGCCACGCTCGACGGTATTTCAGGTGCGCACAGCACAGCTGCGCCGCACTCGGTCTCCTGCGCGGGGCCACCTCCCGACGACTTCTCCCGCCTTCTCGGGGACTTCCCCGAGCTGACAAAGCCCACCTTTTCAGCTTCGACCGCCAAGCATCGGGTGGAGCATCATATTTCGACAACCGGCTCTCCTGTCTACGCCAGGGCGCGGCGTTTGGAGCCCAGCAAGCTCGCAGCGGCGAAGGCGGAGTTCGCCGTGATGGAGAAGCTGGGGATTATTCGCCGATCCAATAGTCCCTGGTCTTCACCGCTCCACATCGTCCCAAAGCCCGGCGGGGGATGGCGGCCCTGTGGCGACTATCGTCACCTCAATGAGATAACGACGCCCGCCCGTTACCCCATCCCCCACATACAAGATTTCTCTGCGCATTTGGCGGGGAAGTCAATATTCTCAAAGGTCGACCTCGTCCGTGGGTACCATCAGGTCCCAGTGCACCCCCAGGATGTCCAAAAGACGGCGGTCATCACCCCTTTTCGACTTTTTGAATTCCTCCGCATGCCCTTTGGGCTTAAAAACGCAGCGCAGGCATTCCAGCGCCTTATGGACTCGGTTCTGCGGGACCTCGATTTTTTGTTCGTCTACTTGGATGACATTCTGATTGCTAGCACCACAAAGGATGAACACCTCAAGCATCTCTGCGTCCTTTTTCAATGGCTTCAGCAGCACGGCCTCATTGTGAACCAGGACAAATGTCGTTTCGGTTTGGCGCAGCTCGATTTTCTAGGCCACCGCATAACTTCCGCAGGGGCAACGCCGCTTCGAGCTAAGGTGGAGGCGATCACGGCGCTCCCGAAGCCGCAATCAGTGAAAGCTTTACAGGAGTTCCTAGGGATGGTAAATTTTTACCACCGGTTCGTCCCCAGGGCCGCACAACTCATGCAGCCGCTCTACGGGAAAGGAGCCCGTGGTTTGGTCGCAAGAAATGGGTCGCGCCTTCGAGGATACGAAGACCGCGCTTGCGAACGCGACGATGTTGGCACATCCCCTGCCAGGAGCTATCATCGCCCTCATGACGGACGCGTTGGATTACGCTGTGGGGGCCGTCCAGGAGCAATGGGTTGACGGCGCATGGCAGCCTCTGGCATTTTTTAGCCGCCAGCTGCAATGGCACGAACGTCGGTACAGTACTTTCAACAGGGAGCTGTTCACTTTGTTTCTGGCCATCCGCCACTTCCGATTCCTCCTCGAAGGGCGCCGCTTCACTGCATTTGTTGACCACAAACCCTTGATGTTCGCGATGGCCAAGACAGCTGAACCGTGGTCGGCTCGGCAACAACGACAGCTCACTTACATCTCCGAGTTCACCACCGACATCAGGCACGTGGCTGGCAAGGACAACGTCGTCGCTGATTGCCTCTCCCACGCTGCCGTCCAGACTTCGCAAGAATGGCAGCCGACCAGGCTGCCGACCCGGAGACTCAGGCCTTTCGTTCTGTCCTCGCCAGCCTCCAGCCGAGAGATGTACCGTTCCATGCGGCAGGTACCACTCTACTCTGCGACGTTTTGTTGGGTGCACCCCGTCCGATTGTGCCGTCCACCTGGCGCCGAGGCGTTTTCGACACCATACACGGGCTGTCGCATCCTGGAGTGTGGGCGTCGCAGAAGCTGCTAGTCTCCAAATTCGTCTGGCGAGGAATACGCAAAGAAGTCCGCGACTGGGCGAACACTTGTGTGGTTTGTCAACGGGCCAAGGTGCAACAGCACGTCAGGGCCCCTCTGGCCACCTTCGAGGTACCGGAGCGGCATTGCGACCACATTCACGTTGACCTAGTGGGCCCACTTCCACCGTCCCGTGGTTTTACGCACCTTCTGACAATGGTGGATCGCACCACGAGGTGGCCGGAGGTGGTTCCCCTGACATCCACCACCTCTGCGGATGTCGCCGAGCCTTCATCTCATCATGGGTAGCCCGGTTTGGTGTCCCTGCGGATATTTAGTCAGATCGCGGGCCACAATTATCGTCGGAACTATGGAATGAGGTAGCCTCAGCATTAGGCACTAAACTACACCGCACTACGGCTTATCACCCGCAAGCGAACGGCTTGTGCGAGCGGTTCCACCATTCATTGAAGGCGTCGCTCAGGGCTAGCCTTCTGGATGCAGCATGGGTCGATAAACTGCCGTGGGTGATGCTAGGACTGCGCACGGCGCCGAAGGAAGATCTACAGTCGTCGGCCGCGGAAATGGTTTACGGTCAGCCACTTCGAGTTCCAGGCGAGTTCCTGCCGTCCCCTACGCGGCCGTGGTCTGCAGCCAGTCAGCGAGAGGCCCATCGGGACGCGGCTCAGTGTTTCCGCCCAGTTCCGACCTCGCAGCACGGTTTGCCTTCTTCCAACATCCCTGGGGAGCTGTCAAAGTCCAAGTTTGTCTTTGTGCGCCAAGACGGCCATCGTACCCCGCTCGCACCTCCTTATGCAGGTCCGTTCCAGGTTCTACAGACCGGGGACAAGAGTTTTGTGATCGACGTCGGGGGCAAGCCTGATCACATCTCCGTTGATCTCCTCAAACCTGCGCACCTGGACCTCGAACAGCCGGTCGAACTGGCGCAGCCTCCGCGCCGGGGCCGGCCGCCGCTATGCCAAACCGCCTCGTGCTACCTGCCTCTCGCCACCTGCTCAGCGTTTTCCTCTCCGAGAATTTAGGAGTCGGTCAAACAGGCTTGTCCGACCTCCTCGGCGATTGACTTTCCTCATTAAAGACAATTCTGGGGGGGCTTATGTGGCAAAGCCACCAAAGAGACTCTCACAGTAACTTGTACAATTGTCTTTAATCATTATTGTTACCTTTTAATGTTTGCCCTGTTTAAACAGCGCGGGTTCGGTAAAATCCCGATCTGACGCGATGATGTCATCACGTGGGTCACGTGACGTTCCCAACGGCGGGAACGTGAGGGTTGAAGGGCGTTTCCAGTAGTCCTCGTGGAGTGTGCTAGTGCACAGACCTGTTTGGAGTTTCTCCTGCGTTTGTTGTTTTGTAATACTTTCAGTGCATTAAACTAAGTTTGTTAACCACCAGTTTAGTTCACAGTGTTTTTGTTAGGAGTGCATAGTCTCCTACACTATCCCACATCAATCAATTGGAAATAGCCGGGTCGATCTGTACTATCCCACATCAATCAATTGGAAATAGCCGGGTCGAACTGTACTATCCCACATCAATCAAGTGGAAATAGCCGGGTCGATCTGTACTATCCCACATCAATCAAGTGGAAATAGCCGGGTCGATCTGTACCTTCCCACATCAATCAACAGGAAACAGCCGGGTCGATCTGTACTATCCCCCATCAATCAACAGGAAATAGCCCGGTCGATCTGTACTATCCCCCATCAATCGATTGGAAATAGTCGGGTCGATCTGTACTATCCCCCATCAATCAACAGGAAATAGCCCGGTCGATCTGTACTATCCCCCATCAATCGATTGGAAATAGTCGGGTCGATCTGTACTATCCCCCATCAATCAACAGGAAATAGCCGGGTCGATCTGTACTATCCCACGTAAATCAATTGGAAATAGCCGGGTCGATCTGTACTATCCCCCATCAATCGATTGGAAATAGTCGGGTCGATCTGTACTATCCCCCATCAATCGATTGGAAATAGTCGGGTCGATCTGTACTATCCCCCATCAATCAACAGGAAATAGCCGGGTCGATCTGTACTATCCCCCATCAATCGATTGGAAATAGTCGGGTCGATCTGTACTATCCCACATCAATCGACAGGAAACAGCCGGGTCGATCTGTACTATCCCACATCAATCAACAGGAAATAGCCGGGTCGATCTGTACTATCCCACATCAATCAACAGGAAATAGTCGGGTCGATCTGTACTATGCCACATCAATCAAGTGGAAATAGCCGGGTCGATCTGTACTATCCCACATCAATCAACAGGAAATAGTCGGGTCGATCTGTACTATCCCACATCAATCAATTGGAAATAGCCGGGTCGATCTGTACTATCCCACATCAATCAATTGGAAATAGCCGGGGCGATCTGTACTATCCCACATCAATCAATTGGAAATAGCCAGGTCGATCTGTACTATCCCAGATCAATCAATTTGAAATATCCGGGTCGATCTGTACTATCCCACACCAATCAACAGGAAATAGCCGGGTCGATCTGTACTATGCCACATCAATCAATTGGAAATAGCCGGGTCGATCTGTACTAATCCACATCAACCAACAGGAAATAGCCGGGTCGATCTGTACTATCCCACATCAATCAACAGGAAATAGCTGGGTCGATCTGTACTATCCCACATCAATCAATTGGAAATAGCCGGGTCGATCTGTACTATCCCACATCAATCAATTGGAAATAGCCGGGTCGATCTGTACTATCCCACATCAATCGATTGGAAATAGCCGGGTCGATCTGTACTATCCCACATCAATCGATTGGAAATAGCCGGGTCGAACTGTACTATCCCACATCAATCGATTGGAAATAGCCGGGTCGATCTGTACCTTCCCACATCAATCAACAGGAAATAGCCGGGTCGATCTGTACTATCCCACATCAATCAACTGGAAATAGCCGGGTCGATCTGTACTATCCCACATCAATCAACTGGAAATAGCCGGGTCGGTCTGTACTGTCCCACATCAATCAATTGGAAATAGCCGGGTCGATCTGTACTATCCCACATCAATCAATTGGAAATAGCCGGGTCGATCTGTACTATCCCACATCAATCAACAGGAAATAGCCGGGTCGATCTGTACTATCCCACATCAATCAACAGGAAATAGCCGGGTCGATCTGTACTATCCCACATCAATCAATTGGAAATAGCCGGGTCGATCTGTACTATTCCACATCAATCAATTGGAAATAGCCGGGTCGATCTGTGTGGAGTTTGCACATTCTCCCCGTGTTTGCGTGGGTTTCCTCCGGGTGCTCCGGTTTCCTCCCACAGTCCAAAGATGTGCGGGTTAGGTTGATTGGTTATGATAAATTGACCCTTAGTGTTAGGGGGATTAAATACGTGGGGTTACGGGGATAGGGTGGGATATGTGTCGGTGCAGGCTCGATGGGCCGAAATGGCCTCTATCTGCACTGTGGGGTTTCTGTGATTTCTGTGTGATATATCACATCAATCAATTGGAAATAGCCGGGTCGATCCGTACTATATCACATCAATCAATTGGAAATAGCCGGGTCGATCTGTACTATCCCACATCAATCGATTGGAAAGAGCCGGGTCGATCTGTACTATCCCACATCAATCGATTGGAAATAGCCGGGTCGATCTGTACTATCCCACATCAATCAATTGGAAATAGCCGGGTCGATCTGTACTATCCCACATCAATCAATTGGAAATAGCCGGGTCGATCTGTACTATATCACATCAAACAATTGGAAATAGACGGGTCGATCTGTACTATCCCACGTCAATCAACAGGAAATAGCCGGGTCGATCTGTACTATCCCACATCAGTCAACAGGAAATAGCCCGGTCGATCTGTACTATCCCACATCAATCAATTGGAAATAGCCGGGTCGATCTGTACTGTCCCACATCAATCAATTGGAAATAGCCGGGTCGATCTGTACTATCCCACATCAATCGATTGGAAATAGCCGGGTCGATCTGTACTATCCCACATCAATCAATTGGAAATAGCCGGGTCGATCTGTACTATCCCACATCAATCAATTGGAAATAGCCGGGTCGATCTATCCTATCCCACATCAATCAATTGGCAATAGCCGGGTCGATCTGTACTAATCCACATCAATCAACAGGAAATAGCCGGGTCGATCTGTACTATCCCACATCAATCAACAGGAAATAGCCAGGTCGATCTGTACTATCCCACATCAATCAATTGGAAATAGCCGGGTCGATCTGTACTATCCCACATCAATCAACAGGAAATAGCCGGGTCGATCTGTACTATCCCACATCAATCAATTGGAAATAGCCGGGTCGATCTGTACTATCCCACATCAATCAACAGGAAATAGCCGGGTCGATCTGTACTATCCCACATCAATCAATTGGAAATAGCCGGGTCGATCTGTACTATCCCACATCAATCAACAGGAAATAGCCGGGTCGATCTGTATTATCCCACATCAATCAATTGGAAATAGCTGGGTCGATCTGTACTATCCCACATCAATACTGTAAACTGTAAGATTCGCGAAATTTTCATTAAATAATCACGTAGAAAAGTAGGGTTAATAAAACAGCTTTATTGACCAAAAGAAGCTTATACAGAGAAACCTTTGATAAAAGGGCACACATAATGGCCGCCAGACCTCGTGACCAGCTTCTGGGACCATTTGAATTTCTGTTACTGCAAGCCAGACAGGCTTGTGGATTGAGGACATTAAAAGCCCGCGAAAACCAGTTTCGGGAAGCCGAAACTCATGGAACTGAGTATACATATTGATTAGATTATGAGTACAGGACAGATTTGGGTGGCAGGATGAGACCCATCAAGAAATGGGAGGAGAATTGAACGAACGCTTAAGCCCATTACACTGTACAAAGAGAAGCCGTTTAACAGCCATCCAGGGCAATCTCCAGACCAATCAATATACAAACCAAGTTACGGTAACAAAGCAAAGACATTATCGGCCCAGGAAGGCCAGTTCAGCTATCACCGACTCCCGTTATGAAGACAAAACACCCCTGCAGAGAGTTCTGCCTGCCAAAATTATTACAAAGACAGGACTATGATTTGGTGGGAGATAAGAATGTTCCAAAAGGGTATAACTGTGGATTAAGTAAAGTCCATCAGAGAGTTCTCCATCGGTACGCTTCGGGACAGACTCCATCGGAACCAAGCAGCACTCCGGTTCGGACCGTGTTCAGTGTTCGGCCAGGCAAGGCCCGGCCACGACGAAAGGACGATGAGAAGATTTCGGCTTGGAAGCCAGCTCGGCCAGGCAAGGCCCGGCCACGACGGGAAGACGACGAGGGAGGCCCGGGTACTTTTGTCGGGAGATCATCGACGACCCAGGCCGGAGGAGAAGTCCCTCAGGGCCCAGGTACCCCAGCTCTCAGAAGGACAATGATGACTGTATAAAGAGTCATCGGGAGATCATCGATGACCCAGGAAGACACCCAGGGCCCGGTACTCCAGTTCGTCAACATCGGCGTGCGCTCATCGTAGGAGAACCGAGAGGAAAACAAGCTGCGCCAGAAGCTTCCAAACCCACGTGACGATGGAAAGCTGTGTCGAAAGGCTGCAAAGCCTTTTTCGCAATTCTTAAAGTGGTGAGCATGATCCCGAGTCCCTCAAATCGAAACTTAGTTAGGTTATAGGGGAGGGGGTTAAGGGTAATTGTAATGTGTTACCCCTTTCACGATGTGCCGTGTGTTCCCCATTTCTATAGAGTTAAGTTTATAGATGTGTGCATGCTTGTAGTTGCTTTAATCTGTGCATATGACATGTATTTTATAATGCTGCAAACTGCTCAATAAAGGCATCCATTTCGTGCTATTCGACCTGGTCTATTGAGTTTTTCTGCACTACAGCTCCCTGCACCTAAGTCCAAGGTATAGGACCGTAGGGGCGAGCGGGTCGAACCACTCACGGGTAATTATTGCAAGAAGCCTGGCAGGAGACCAGAGCAAGCAAGAGAAACCCCCTACAAAATAGCCGGGTCGATCTGTACTATCCCACATCAATCAACAGGAAATAGCCGGGTCGATCTGTACTATCCCACATCAATCAACAGGAAATAGCCGGGTCGATCTGTACTATCCCACATCAATCAATTGGAAATAGCCGGGTCGATCTGTACTATCCCACATCAATCAACAGGAAATAGCCGGGTCGATCTGTACTATCCCACATCAATCAACAGGAAATAGCCGGGTCGATCTGTACTATCCCACATCAATCAACAGGAAATAGCCGGGTCAATCTGTACTATCCCACATCAATCAATTGGAAATAGCCGGGTCGATCTGTACTATCCCACATCAATCAACAGGAAATAGCCGGGTCGATCTGTACTATCCCAGCCAGTACAAAGACAGATTCCTGGGTGGCTCTGGGGGCAGGATAAGATGCCATTGCTGGAAATGCTCTGGCTGTAATCAGATGGAAGAACGTACAACGTTGCATTTCTGTAGAAGCGTTTGCTGCTTCAGGATGGCCCAAAGTGCTTCCGGTCAATGAAGTACATCTGAGGCACAGTCACTGCAGCCAATTTGCACACAGAAAGGTCCCACAAAAAGTAATAAGATATAAACAATGCAGATAATCTGTTTTAGTGATCCTGATTGAGGGATAAATGTTGGCCAGGACACTTGGAGAGCTCCCCTGCTCTTCTTTGAATAGTGCCTTGGGATCTTTTATGTCCATATGTTATGAGAAGATAGACAGGGCCTTTTTTTAATGTCTCATCTGAAAGACGGCACCTCCGACAGTGCAGCACTCCTCCAGCACTGCCCTGGAGTGTCAGCCTCGATTTTTGTGCCCAAGTCTCTGGAGTTGGACTTGAACCCACAATCCTCTGACTCAGAAGCGAGAGTGCGGCCCACTGAGCCACAGCTGACACATAAGGCAAGAGTGGATGAAGCGAGGGCAGCCCCATGGAGCCCAATGATGGTGGAGAGGTGTTGGAGATGGATGGTGTGATCGACTGTGTCAAAGGCTACAAACAGGCAGAGAAGGACGAGGAGGGATAGTTTACCACAGTCACACAGAAGGTCATTTGTGACTTTGTTTCGGACTGTTCTGGTGCTGTAGCAGGGGTGGAAACCTGTTTGCATGCGTTCAAACGTGGAGTTACAGGAAAGATGAGCACGGATTTGGGAGTTTGGAGATGGGGCAGTAGTTTGCAAGGACAGAAGGGTCGAAAGCAAGTTTATGGAGGAGGTAGATTATGGTTTTGAAGGGGAGGGGTACAGTACTTGAGGAGAGAGAACCATTTACAATATTAGATAGCATGGGGCCCAGGTAATCAACAGTTTAGTGGGAATGGAGTTACGGGCGGATGGGATAAGTTCGGAGACGGCATGATGGGAGAAACAAGAGAGAAACAGGTTGGGGGCTAGAGCAGGGGGAGCTGAGGAGGAAGTTTGATGTGGTGGGGAAAGGGGTAAACAACAGAGGCTGCTGAATCGATGGTGTGAATCTCTACTGACAAAAAAGCTGGACTCACAACCGCTTGACAACTCGGGGCATTTGAAGAGCATGCCTTGGGCCGCTGAGAAAGCTGCTGCTCGCTGCCTTTCACAGCGCTTTCAGCAACCCATGTAGTTAAGTGAGAATTTCCCTGCACATCACACCCAACAACTCTTGTGTTACAAGCATCACAACATGTTTAAGACATCAGTGAGTCACAGGCAAAATGACTGGCATGTGGAAACACACTCCCATTATTGCTGTAAAAATGAATATTCGGGCACACGGTTACCAAAAGCCCTCCACTGTGTAATCCATCAACACTATCAGACTGTTCTAAAACCTACCATTGACAATAAGAAAGTGTGAAATGTTCCGCTGGCTGACATCATTCAAGGCTGTGCATGTAAAAAAGCCACAGTGTGTCTTTTCTACATTGTTAATAGTCAGTGTGCTGTTGTCATCTGCCAGGGTGTACTGTGAACTGTTGTTAATTGGCTCATTCCCTTTCCGCCACAACAGTCTGTGTGGCCTTCCTTTTCTCACAACACAGCTGAGTTGAACGTTGCTGGCTACGTAAACTGGATCTTGAACAATCAGGGGTGTGGACAATCTTTCTGTTGGGAAAAAATAGTTCCATGAGGTAAGAATCTACCTTGTAGGTGTTACAGCCTTTAAACAGCATTCTACTGCGTGGTTCTTACTAAGCAAACTTATTGGCATCTCTCTTTTTCTAAAAATTAGCATCTTAACTGAACCCCAGCAAGAAACTGGAAACTCAGAAGCAAAGCGACTGCCTCAAAACAAGGCACATCACATTTCTGAATCAAATACTGATCTATATCTATCCATATTATATTATGTAGAGGAGAAGCATCTGGGAAGGCGCCGAACACCTCGAGTCTCTTCGCGGGGAGCAAGCGGAAACCAAGCGCAAACAGCGGAAGGAGCGCACGTCAACCCAAGAACCCCACCCACCCGCCCCTTCAACCACCCGCCCCTTCAACCACCGTCTGCCCCACCTGTGACAGAGACTGTAGGTCCCGCATTGGACTCATCAGTCACCTGAGAACTCATTTTAATGTGGAAGCAAGTCATCCTCGGTCCCGAGGGACTGCCTAAGAAGAAGAGATTAAAAATCTTATGCCTGCATGCCCTTTCTGTCTCTGCCACTTGACTGCCTGAGCTCATGCTTTCTAATCGCTCTTTCTGTTCCAGCTTCTTACATTCTAAGTTCCTATTTCCACTCTAATAATGTGAAATAATGTAAACTCTGATTGTACAATCTGGCCACCAGCTTCCCACAATTATCTCTGTAATGTATCTACCTTTAAGAGAGGAACTATCTTTTACAGCCCCTGTATACTGCAGTACCAGTAGTGACCACACCTGTATATAACACCGTGTAGTAATTTGTACAGTTAGTTCCAGCATACCCTCTGTTCAGTAAACACCTGTTATTACCGTTCTCCTGCAGTCCGTGTGTTATTTATACGCGGACACTACAGTGGCGACGAGCAGGTTCGAACTCACCTGCAGTACTGCATCACCTCACGGGGATCCATCCCTAAAAAGAAGCTTCTTGGAGGTCGAAGCCAGAGCAACGGGCGTCGACCACAGGCAACTGCCCAGTGATCTATCGGAATTCAGAGAAACGCAGGGGAGACTGTGGAGAGCTGGGCTTGGTTCTCCAGTCAAGGTGTTCCAGCAAATCGGGCTGGTAGCAGGTAGTGCGCTGACCCTTCCCGGACTGCGGCGGGCTAGAGCTCGATCGAGCGGCTCTGCAAGGGGGCCGAGCAGCGTCGTCAGGAAGAAAAAGAGAGAGGGTGGAGCGCACAGGGCGCGCCCGGTGCTCAAGAGCCGGGCAGCGTTAAAGAAAATAAAAAAGGGGGAAGGAAAAGAGACGCGTAGTGGACAGCGTCGAAAAAGAATAAAACTAAGAAAATTAATTAACAAAAGAGAGACGCGCAGAAAGCCGCGAGGCGCCGCCATTACTATTTAGAACGCTAGGAGCAGCGTTGGCAGCAGCGGGGGAAGAAGGAAAAGTGCGGGAGGCGCCATTTTAATCCATTGGGGAAGAAGGAAAAGCGCGGGAGGCGCCATTTTAAACCACCCAAGATGCCGAAGAGTGGCAGCATCACTGCTTTCGACAACGAAATAGAAGACTGGACCACGTATGTGGAAAGAATTGAAGTGTACTGCAAGGCAAATGAGGTGGCCGATGAAAAGAAGGCATCGGTATTATTGAATTTGATGGGCGCGAAAACGTACGGCCTATTGCGGAATTTAATTACCCCAGCTAAACCAATGGAGAAAAGCTTTGAAGAGATTGTCAATATCTTACAGGAACATCTAAACCCTACACCGCTGCTGATAGCAGAAAGATTCAAGTTCCATAAAAGAAACCAGCACAAAGACGAAAGTAATGCTGACTATCTTACGGAACTACGCAAGTTATCGAAACACTGCCAGTTCGGAGCAGGACTGGCAGATACCTTAAGGGATAAGTTTGTCTGCGGGCTCCAGAGTGAAGGAACCCAGAAACGACTACTTTCAGAAAAGGACCTTACGCTAGAAAAGGCTTTCAGCATTGCAGTATCCTACGAAGCAGCAGCACGGGGAGCTGCGGAAATACAACAGAAACCGCAAGAATATAGCACCAATGAAATGGCATATGGAGCAGAAAAGTGCTATCGCTGCGGCAGAACAACTCATGACCAGAAGGATTGCTGGTTTAAGGACAAAGTATGCAGGCAATGTGGAAAAGTGGGACACATAGCACAAGTCTGCAGGTCGGGAAAGAAAACCAACACTAAAAGAACTACTAAGGAAAAGTACAAAAGATGACAGACAGTAGTTCAGAAGATCAGAAGAGTGATAATGACTCCGGGAGCAGGAGACTAAGTTGTCTAAAGTTACACAACGTGATCGCAAAGGAGGATCACCGAACCATTTGGGTCACCCTCATGATAGCAGGGTCCCAAGTAAAGATGGAATTGGACACAGGATCAGCCCTAACAGTCATGAATCGATGAGACTACGAGCGGCTATTCTCACACATACCCTTGAAGGACACGTCCATTGTCTAGAAGACATATACGGGGCAAAAAGTCTACCCCAGAGGAAAAATAAGGGTGCCCGTTAAATACAACGGCAAGGAAACATATAAATTGCATCTATTAACTCCCCCCATTCAAGTGGGGGGAGTTAAAAGAAATGTTCTACTGGTAGGAGATAGTATCGTTAGGGGGATAGATAGAGTTCTTTGCAGCCGAGAGCGAGAGTCCCGAAGGCTGTGTTGCCTGCCCGGTGCCAGGGTTAAGGACATCTCCTCTGGACTGGAGAGAAACTTGGAGTGGGAGGGGGAGGATCCAGTTGTCGTGGTCCATGTTGGTACCAACGACATAGATAGGACAAGGAAGGAGGTTCTGCTGAGGGAGTTTGAGCAGCTAGGGGCCAAATTAAAAAGCAGAACCACAAGGGTAATAATCTCTGGATTATTACCTGAGCCACGAGCGAATTTGGCTAGGACAAATAAAATTAGAGAGTTAAATGCGTGGCTCAAAGACTGGTGTGGGAGAAATGGGTTTTGCTTCCTGGGACACTGGCACCAGTACTGGAGCAGGAGGGAGCTGTTCCATTGGGACGGGCTTCACTTGGCCAGTGCTGGGACTAGAGTCCTGGCGGATCATATAACTAGTGCTGTAGAGAGGGCTTTAAACTAACTAGTGGGGGGGAGGTTCCGAGAGAGTAAATAATAAAAATGACAACAGAGAAGCTCATAGACTTAGGTAGCGGAGGGGAAATTAAAAACCAGAGCGTGTCAGGAAGGGGCAGAAGGTATGGAGTAAAAGGTAAAGTAATAAAAAGGGCAAAAGCAGGAACTAAGTGTCACAAAACATATTTGAAAGTTCTCTATCTGAATGCACGTAGCATTCGTAACAAAATAGACGAGTTAATGGCACAAATAACTAAATATGGGTATGATCTTGTGCCCATTACAGAAACATGGCTGCAGGGTGACAATGCCTGGGAATTAAACATACCAGGTTATTTAACGGTCAGGAAGGACAGGCAGGAAGGAAGGGGAGGTGGGGTGGCTATGTTAATAAAGGAAGGAATCACTGTAATACAGAGAAATGATATTGGGTCAAAAGATCAGGATAATGA
>NC_141005.1:1875000-1877500 GCF_052327205.1 Somniosus microcephalus
TTCATGTGTACCTCTGCATCCAGCTTTTTCTGGGCTTTCAGCAAGTCGTTTACTAGTGACCTCATTTGTGATTTTAATACTTCAACTTCCTTTGGAGATTGATTGATCGGACTATGCAATCCCTCTACCGGAGCAGCTGTTTCAGCGGTCTGTTGTTCTACGTTGACGTGAGTCAGCGTACTTTTGGCATCCAAGGGCTGCTCTGTTGCAGTCATCTCAGTCTGTGTTGCCACCTCAGCTCTTCCAATAACCTTTGAGAGCTCCGAACCCCTTTCGTTTGAATATTGAAGTTCATGTTCAAGTTTTTCCCATTTCAGAGTCCTGTCCTTCAGCATATGCAGGAGTTGGCTGACCGTTAACTCCTCTGACATCAGACGTTTTGTGTGCTCCTGCTCCATTTTCTCCATCAGCTGCTTCTGTTGTCTTTCCAGATTCTCCAACTCTATATCAAAGAACTCTTTCATTGCATTCAACTCTTGCTCAAAACGGCGAAGCATTTGTTCTAATTGCTGTTGTAGTTTGAAATGGAGTTGAGTTCGAGCCCGGTGTCCCTCAGAAATGGGCACATCAGTAGACTTGCCAGACTCAGAATCCACAGTTAAACTATGTTGTTGTTGCTCAGTGGAATTCTGTGCTGAAACTTTGTCTTTTGCACCTGAGTTGGGCTTACCATCATCCGTTCCAGAGTCTGGGCCGACTATCTTCACCGAGTTCTCACTCATTATTGTTTGTAGGAAATGCCAGTCCATATTCATTTTCCTAATCCACTCCCGTCCTAGTAGTGGAGGACCTCCTTCAGATATCACATATAAGTCCATTATTTGACTGTCTTCGCCCTTGTGGGCCACTGCAACCTCTATTTTCCCGATGGGGTACACTCTTTGCCCCGTGTATGTTTTCAATATAATCCCCGTATCCTGTAGGGGAATATGTTGGAATAACTTTCCGTAATCTTTCTTATTTATGACCGTCAATGCCGATCCAGTGTCCAATTCCAGTTTTACTTGGACTCCTTCTATCTGAAGAGTGACCCAAATTGTCTGGAGGTCTGCACCCTTACCAGCGTTGAGTACTCTTAAGCTAGCCAGTTCATTACAGCTTAAGCTAGCCAGTTCATTACTGCTAGCGTCTGAATCGGACTCCTGTTCGGTCACCTTGTGTACCTTTGCGTATTTTCCTTGCGGTGACTTCTTGTTGCTGGTCTTCTTCCCTGACCTGCATACTCTAGCTATATGTCCAAGCCTACCACAAGTTCTACATTCTTGGTTTTTAAACCAACACTGGTTCTGATCATGCGTTGTCTTTCCACAACGATAACATTTGCCAGAACTCACACCCAATTTGTGTGCACTGAGCTCCGGTGACCGTAGCTGCATTACTGCCGTGCCTCTCGCTGCGGCTTCGTGTGCTGCTGCCATAGTGACCGCCTTCTCAAGCGTCAGCTCATTCTCCTCGAGCAGTCGCTTTTGTGTATCCTGTTTAAATAAACCACACACAAATTTGTCTCGTAGTGCATCTGTCAATCCCGTTCCAAACTGGCAATATTTCGCTAATTTACGCAATTCCAGCAAATATTCAGCATTGCTTTCATGCTGTAGCTGCCTTCTGTCGTAAAATTTAAATCGTTCCGCTAGCATCAGCGGCGTGGGGTTTAGATGATCTTTCAGGACAGTAACAATCTCATCGAACGTCTTATCCGCCGGTTCATCTGGTGATAACAGGTGTTTCAATTGCCCGTATGTCTTCGCACCCATTAAATTTAATAATGTTAGAGCTTTATCTTGGTCACGAATTTTATTGGCCTTACAATAATTTTTTACTCTTTCAACATATATGGCCCAATCTTCGAGGTCACTATCAAAGGTGCTAATATTCCCGTGTTTAGGCATTGTAGATTTGCAATTTCTCAGATTTTATTTTCTTTACTTGTTATCAAAGATGGCGGCTTCCCGCTCTTGCCGTCGTCCTCCGCCCACAAAATGGCGGTTTTCCCGCGCTTGGCGGTCTTCACCCGTCCCCCGACGCCGTCTCCCTTCAGCCCTCGAGTGCGGCCCTTATCTTCGCCGCGATCGATAGCCCGCGCTGTGCACCGCGACTCTCGCACCTTGAGCTTCTGCAGCCGCCGCGCCTTTCAGTCCGAGTGCGGCTCTTATCTTTGGTCCCGATCGCTGGCCCGGCTGCGCCCCTCACTTCAAAGCGGCCCGGCCCTTATCTGCCGATCGCTATCGCCCTACCTCTCTCTCTTCCCCAGTCCTGTCTTTACTCCGGTTCACAAGCTGATGGAGGCTTCAGGGTCCTAATGCCTGTCACTTCCAGTCGCTGGAAGCTGTCAGGATTTCTGCTGCCCTTCAGTTTTGAGTGGGGTGTTGAGGATTGAAACCTCTCTTCAACGTCCTGTCTTTGGACGAAGCCGCCTGGAATAACTGCCGCAGGGTAAGAGCCTGACTCGTCGCCAGTGTTAAGTATGTGTATTGTATTGAACAATTAACACAAAGACTTA